>NC_074666.1:28914531-29214531 GCF_029448725.1 Salvelinus fontinalis
GCGAGCGAGCGAGGGAGAAGGAGAGGGAGCGAGCGAGCGAGCGAGGGAGAGGGAGAGGGAGCGAGCGAGCGAGGGAGAAGGAGAGGGAGCGAGCGAGGGAGAAGGAGAGGGAGCGAGCGAGCGAGGGAGAAGGAGAGAGAGAGCGAGCGAGGGAGAAGGAGAGAGAGAGAGCGAGCGAGGGAGAAGGAGAGAGAGAGCGAGCGAGGGAGAAGGAGAGAGAGCGAGCGAGGGAGAAGGAGAGAGAGCGAGCGAGGGAGAAGGAGAGAGAGGGAGGGAGAAGGAGAGAGCGAAGGAGAGAGCGAGGGAGGGAGGGAGAGGTAGAGAGAGGTAGAGGTAGAGAGAGATACTCCAGATATAACAGACTGACCCTAGCCCCCTGACACATAAAATACTGGAGGCTGAGACAGTAGAGGTTAGTACAAACCTGTTTTTGTGCCCTCAGGCCCATACTCCACTACCACATATCTACAACGAAAATCTGTGTGTATAGTGCTTATGTTATCGTGTGTGCACGCATGTGCCTGTTTGTTACTTCAAAGTCCCCGCTGTTCCATAAGGTGTATTTTTATCAGACAGAGGGACCACAATGGAAATAAGTCTCAGACTTTATTATGATATCTTCGATGATTTTACTAATGTGCATGTAAGGCTTTTTCACGTTTTATGTGTGCTTGTTTTTTTAATGGCCGATTTAATAAACTCATAAAAAATAGAGCTCAGACACCAGCCAATTAAAAAAAAAAATATATATATATAATTAGTCAAACATGCAATATTGTCTATGCACTAACTGTGACACTTGTTCCTATCACCATAGAAACATACCTGTCACTCTCCAGGCTGTTTCGGAGGCCAACAGGAAGTTATGGATGGAGGCCATGGATGGAAAAGAGCCTGTGAGTTTCTTTACTGGAGGGTCCATACAGCCCCCTTGGTCCAAATGTTATTCTGTACTGTAAAGGCATTGTGTTTTATAGTCCTAATCTTGCTGTTTTTCTTTGGTAATGATAATGAAAGTCGGATCTCTTTATAATAATATCATATATTCAGGGTTGTTTTTATGATGGCCACAGAAAGCTCCACAGATATCAGTTTTTTGGTGTTTTACATTGTCCTTTCATTCCAGATTTATCATTCCCCAATTCACAAGCAAGCTGAAAGTATGTACCATTACCAATGTTCATTATTTGTTGTTTTTTACTGCAGTATAATATAGTGAATTAAACCGTATTAATCTCACTGAACATGCA
The DNA here is from genome assembly GCF_029448725.1 of Salvelinus fontinalis. Taxonomy (NCBI): domain Eukaryota; kingdom Metazoa; phylum Chordata; class Actinopteri; order Salmoniformes; family Salmonidae; genus Salvelinus; species Salvelinus fontinalis. The sequence goes on from NC_074666.1 coordinate 28,915,782, forward strand.
TAAAGACACATTTGTTTGTCATTCCACTGCTTGTGAAATCTGTTAAATGTTGTCTTCCACAGTGGAATTGAATGAAGTTGGATTCAAGTTTGTAAGAAAATGCATTAACTTCGTTGAAACTAAAGGTAAAGTAACCAGAATGTTTTAGTCCATACCATGCGTTTTGTCTTTGTATGCCGCCTATCAGATTTCATGGCAGTTTCATCATAGTCTAGTCAGTTTTCCATATTGCCCGTTAGAGGGCAGAGATGAGTTGTGTTTGAAAGGAGGGACTCTAAAGCCTCATTGCTATCCTAAATGAACTTTCTCAACAGAGGCCAGCAGTAAATAAAAACACAACAGATGCCTTATGATGTCCAGGCAGGGAAGTTTAACTTTGCCATTTAGCTCACCACAATAAATGTCCTTATAGTAGAGCACTTAAGTCCATACTACATTTGCTGTTTTACTTTGTTTACAGCAATACAACTAATAATAACGCACCAGTACTATACATAGCTTTTTAAGAATCATACCACTATGTAGGCAACAAATGTATTACTCCAGAGAGAGTATATTACCATGTGGCATCAGAAAACTGTTAAATGTGTGGGCACATTCAACTGCTCCTATCTCTCAAGCAGCTCAAATTCTTTAGATTCCATGGGACTTCTCACTTCAGCCCTCCCTAATTCACTCGTCAAATGTATTTACAAGTTTGGTGAGGCACCAGCACTATGATTCTGTATGGTTTAGGTGGTCGAGCATGGCGCTTGCAAAGCCAGGATTGCGGGTTCGATTCCCGGGGCCAATCATGCATTAAATGTATTAACGCATGACTGTAAGTCTCTTTAGATAAAAGCGTCTGCTAAATGGCATACATTAAATTATCCTCTTATCTTTCACAACTAGTAATATATACAGGCCTCGTATGATAACATTAACTCCAGCCATCCACTGGAGCAGTGAAGCAAATCATTCATTTGGAAGAGGCTGGGAAGTAGGCTAGCGTTGTGAAGGCGTTGTCTGCTACGTCCTTATTTTCACTCCAGTTGATACAGGCCTGCACTGAGGAACAGCCTGTACATTTCCACTGCTCTGAATTTCTCTGGAGGAAACTCCCCCTTTTCTTTCCTTTTACCTAAACCCCACCCACTCTCTCCTTCTCTCTTTTACAGGACTCACACAAGAAGGAGTATACAGAACTGTTGGCAGTAACATCCAAGTGCAGAAGCTTTTAAATGCTTTCTTTGGTGAGGAAATTACCCAGTCAACATGTTCTCTCTCTCTAGATAGATAGATAGATAGATAGATAGATAGATAGATAGATAGATAGATGGGATTGAAGAATGCATGAAACAGAGGGCCTGTTTGAAGCACAATACTGTTACATTTCCCTGTTTTACTGGCACACACATCTTGCCTGAGAACTCAAACTGAATTATTCTTCTTTTTTTTCTTCTTTTTTTTTACATACTTCATTCTGAGACGGTTGTTGTGCAAAACAAAGACCTCAGTGATTGGATCATTTCTAACTAATCAGAGTATCAAGGCCAATGACACATTTAAAAAAAAAATATGCTTTACCCATGTGTGTTCTGACTCTGGCCCAACTCAGCAGTTTTTATAGGACCAATCAGAACAGTTAGAATGTGTTTGCATTCTAGAAGTCATCGGGGAGCTCCACAGATCCAGACTCATTGCGGAGAACAAAGTAACGTCCGTGGGTGTGGTGTAGCGTTTGGGCGAAGCAAGTATTTTGGGTAGCCAGGCAAACAGCAGATTTTGAAGCAATATTAAAAAGCACCAAATGCATATTTATGAAGTAGTTTATAAGTAATTCCCTTGCCCCTAAGGCAAATATAACATAAATAAATATAACATTTATTTTTTCCAATATTAAACTAGATGTCACTGTGCTACTGCAAAGGCTTAATTTATCATAATATTGTATCTAACCCTCCATAATAGTTTTATTGTTGTGGAAACAGTGCAAAAGACACTGGCATTTTATATATATTTGTATTTTAAGATAAAAAAATTATCTGAGACAAACTCGGAAAGTAAATGAATACTTTAATTCACCAATACAGTCAGATATTTCAACTAGCTGCACCTACTGTAGATAACTTGCCAGTGACCTTAAGAAAAAAATAAAAATAACACTCTATTCAGAACATTTCTGCAAAAAAATGTTTTTTATATTTTATAACTTTTTTCCAGTTTATTTAAAAAATATATATATATCTTTTTTAGTCTGGGGATTAGCATGCGCATCTTCATTATGTAACCATTGTTCCTCTTTAGTGCATTTAACAATATGTCGCGAATAAAAACCTTGGGTAACGAGTTGATACAATTCCACATCTAGAAGGTTAAAACCACCCTCCGATTTAGGGATGTAAAACGTTCCTAATTATTCAGTTTTATTTGCCCATGTGAAGTCTGTTACGACCGAGTTGACTTTTTTTTTAAAGAATGTCTTTGGTGGGGTAATTGGTATTACTGAGAATAAATATACAAACTTTGGGAGCCATGCCATTCTAAAGAGGTTTATTCTACTTGTTAAATTTATGGGGAGATTATTCAATTGAATTAGATCTGGGATAACTTTATCTTAATATATTTGTTTTATTGTCACTTAAATATCCTAAGTATTTACATTTTTTGTGGTTCACTTAAAGGATTGCTGTAGATCACAAGTTAAATTGTATTTTTCCTATTGCCATAATTTCATTTTTTTTCACGTTAATTTTATATGCTGAGATTGTATCAACTCGTTACCCAAGGTTTTTACTTGCAACATATTGTTAAATGCACTAAAGAAGAACAGTGGTTACATATGGAAGATGTGCATGCTAATCCCCAGACTATTTTCACGTATTGTCAGTGCAAACTTGAGGGGGGAGAGAGGACATCCCAATCTCGTACCCGGGGGCGATTTTTAACATGTAATTCTTGGTGGGGGGGGGGGGGGGGGGGTCATGGAGCAGAGAGAAAAAATGTGGGATGCATGCCAGCAAAGCCACAACACTAAACAATACAGGATCTTTTTATTACATTCATTATTTCAGGTGTAAAGTTGAAAGCTTCCAAAGTTTTGAATAGAAAAGGCCACTCGACGGTGAAAAGCCTTTTCGGTATCAACAGCCATTATTGATACATCTTGTTTTTTAGAGTACTGTATTATACTGAAACATGTTTTTATTTGTAAGTGTATATTTCTAATAAACAATGTTGGCTTAATATGTATCAAGTCTGGTAATACTTCTGCCATTCTGTTGCTTATGAGTATTGTTATTATTTTATTATCAAATTTTATTACATTTATGGGTGTGTAATCTGACGGGACTCCATATTTTCCTTGTTTTAATATAACTGAAATAACGGTTTGATACATGAAACTCAGAAGCACTGAATTGAGTGACGTGTGTTGTCATTTGAGTAAATAGGGGCACTACTTTGTCCCAGAATATCAAATAAAATGATATGGGAAAGATGCCCATTGTGCTTTTCTCAGCGCGAATGTTTTAAGTGTCTAATATTTCTTCTTGGATGATTAACATTTTTTATCTTTTTCTAGCTGCTGATGGTTGTTTCAAAGTTATTGAGTCTAAGAAGGCTGTAGGATCAGTCCAACTGTTTAATTCAGATTTTTGTAGAAGTGTTTAAAATTGATATGAATAGTGTTTCTAATTAAAGCGTTTATCCTTATTTTTTTTTCAAATTATAACTGGTTTGCTGTTTATTAGTTTTGGGGGGGCTGCGAGGGGTTTTATCAGGTTTATTTGCTATTAAATAGTATGCTTTATTTGAGTTTAACCTGTATTTGTTGTCAATCTTCAGAATTGTGTTTTCTTGTTTTGTTTTTAATCGGCTTTCTCCTCTTCCTGTAGATCAGAAATGCCCAGGGGATGTGGATTTCCACAGCAGCGACTGGGACATTAAAACCATCACAAGTGCCATGAAGTTTTATCTCCGGTGTGTTACCATCCTATTAAATCTTGTCAAACTCATTCCACGGAGGCCCGAGTGTCTGTGGGCTCTTCCTTTATTCTTGATTGATGAATTAAGGTCACTAATTAGTGGAAACTCCCCTCAGCTGGTTGTCTAGGTCTTAATTGAAAGGAAAAAACAAAAACCCGCAGACACTAGGCCCTCCATGGAATGAGTTTGACACCCCTCTCTTAAATCATCTAGCAGGTGACAGAGCCAGTTGCTCTGTCACCTGAGCCAGTTGCTCTGGAACAACATGTTCTATAGAATGATGTTAGACCAAGCTTTGTTTGATGCCCATTAGCACTCAGATTCTAAATTACAGACATTTAAAGAGGGCGAAACAGCGCTCTGCCATTTCCAGACTGTATATTCTTTGTTTTATGAGAAAATATAATGCCATGTTTTGAAATAAGTTATGTGCTGTGATTAGATATACTACATATTAAAGTTGTAATCATCTATGCTGGCAAAGGATGAGAGGTTTCTCTCTGCTCCATGAGCGTAGTATAATTGTTTGCTGCTTAAAGTGCTCAGTGACAAGGCCTCTTGTCTTCAAGGCCTCTTGTCTTCAAGGCCAGGTTTTTATCCTCCCCCAATACCCCTCATAATGATTTACTCACAGGTTGTCTCTCCACACTTTGAGGAGGCCAGGCAGCTGCTTGAAGGCTTACATTAGGCCTTTGGTCACTCATGCCTTAACACTGCATTTTTAAGTCTAATTTCAGACTAGGAAGGAACATTTTGAGAAGGAGACCTTTGCCAGTGGACTCTTAAATTAATTCAGAATGAGTACTGTAGCACTTGTTGATGCTGAAAGTGCATGAACAACAATTCAGTAGCAGTTATTAGAAAGGCTGTTTTAGGGTATGATGTGAGTGTTGGAGTATTTGTACTCTACTTGTTTACCTGATCTCGCGTGTTCATCCACAGGAGTTTAACAGAGCCTCTGATGACCTACGGTCTCAACAGGGACCTCATCTTAGCAGCAAGTAAGATGACTTGGAGAAACAATTACTCAGACCCATTTCAAGATCAACATTTTATTTGCACATGGCTTACACACTTTAAAAAGAAAAGCTGCACCAGTCCACTAAACTGATGGATTTCTGTTTTCAGAACATGTAGGTCAGATTTATAGATCTTTAGGATAGTCTCGTGGCACATTTACATTTCCTTCTCATGCGAGGGCATGTTTTTGTCGAACACTTTTTGGGTATCGTACAAGTCATTAGAAGTAACGTGTAGCTCAGTTAGTAGACCAGTGCTCTTCCAACACCAGGGTTGTGGGTTCGATTACCACGGGGGACCAGTACGAATAAAATATCAAAATGTATGCGCTCACTACTGTCACTCTAGATATGACTAAAATGTAGCTGGAGCTGAGCAACAGGTGGTTTACTTCCACATCTTGTTTTATGTCTTCCAAGTGCTCTTTCTACAGTTAATTGTGCATTTGTTCTCCATCAGAGTGAGTTCACTCTCAAGTTCAACAGGCTGGGTTACAGCTATAAAAGGGAAGGGGGGAAAAACATTCTCTCTGTTCAGTACTGTAAATTTAAAGTCAAATCCCTATATATTTTTTTCTTTATACAATTTTTTAAATAAAAACACACACCATCTGTGTGTTCCCTGTGAAAAAAAGCAATAACAAAGAAAAAGGGTATAATAGCATCAGGCATTTTATTTTATTAGATCCAGTCAATTAAAGTTCCTACCTCTGGATATCTTATTCAGTTCTCCTGCGGGGGATCCTCGACCCTTGCCTCCTAACGTTATTTTTGTTTTGGTCCGTTTCTCCAGACTGGATCCACAGTATCAAAGTGTGTGAGAGAAACTCCATATTTTGTTTGAACATGCCATAATTAAATGGTAAAAGCATGTTATACACCAGCTCTAAACCTCTTAACTGAGAATCTCCCATACCCCAGGAGCCCTATCTTTTAACCTTTTGAGGTTCACATTACACCGCAATGTAGCAGCAGGTGTGCAATTGGACACCTGAAATGTTTTGACTGGGATGAGGATTAGGCTTTGCTGATGAACTTTCTCATGCACAATGTCTATGCATATAAACCAAAAAAGTGTTAACCAAAAAATATATATTTTATATTGATGGAAGCTTTGTACACACTTGGCATTCTCTCAACCAGCTTCACCTGGAATGCTTTTCCAACAGTCTTGAAGGACTTCCCACATGCAGAGCCCTTGTTGGCTGCTTTTCCTTCACTCTGTGGTCCGACTCATTCCAAACCATCTCAATTTGGTTTAGGTCGGGTGATTGTGGAGGCCAGGTCATCTGATGCAGCACTCCATCACTCTCCATCTTGGTAAAATAGCCCATACTGTGTGTTGGGTCATTGTCCTGTTGAAAAACAAATGATAGTCCCACTAAGCCCAAACTAGATGGGATGGTGTATCGCTATAGAATGCTGTGGTAGCCATGCTGGTTAAGTGTGCCTTGAATTCTAAATAAATCACAGACAGTGTCACCAGCAAAGCACCCCCACACCATAACACCACCTCCTCCATGCTTCACGGTGGGAACCACACATGCAGAGATCATCGGTTTACCCACACCGCGTCTAAAAAAGACACGGCGGTTGAAACAAAAATCTCCCATTTCGACTCCAGACCAAGAACATTGCTCGTGTTTCTTGGCCCAAGCTAGTCTCTTCTTCTTATTGGTGTCCTTTTAGTAGTGGATTCTTTGCAACAATTTGACCATGAAACCTAATTCACATAGCCTCCTCTGAACAGTTGATGTTGAGATGTCTGTTACTTGAACTCTGAAGCATTTATTTGGGTTGCAATTTCTGAGGCTGGTAACTCCAATGAACTTATCCTCTGCAGCAGAGGTAACTCTGGATCTTCCTTTTCTGTGGCGGTCCTCGTGAGAGCTAGTTTCATCATAGCGCTTGATGGTTTTTGCGACTGCTCTTGAAGAAACTTTCAAAGTTCTTGACATTTTCCGTATTGACTGACCTTCATGTCTTAAATGAATGATGGACTGTCATTTTTCTTTGCTTATTTGAGCTGTTATTGCCATAATATGGACTTGGTCTTTTACAAAATAGTGGTATCTTCTGTATACTACCCTGACTTCCTTGTCATAATACAACTGATTGGCTCAAACGCATTGAGAAGGAAAGAAATTCCACAAATTAACTTTTAACCAGGCACACCTTTTAATTGAAATGCATTCCAGGTGACTACTTCATGAAGCTGGTTGATAGAATGCCAAGTGTGTGCAAAGCTGTCATCAAGGCAAAGGGTGGGTATTTGAAGAATCTGAAGAAGATTTTGATTTGTTTAACACTTTTTGGTTACTACATGATTCCATAGGTGTTATTTCATAGTTTTCCTGTCTTTGCTATTATTCTACAATGTAGAAAATAGTAAAAATAAGAAAAACACCTTGAATGAGTAGGTGTGTCCTAACTTTTGATTGGTACTGTGTGTGTGTGTAATGGATTGTGTTAATTACGAATGAATACATTCACATTGCTCTTAACATAATAGGTCTCAATCTAACTTAGGGATAATATGTCAGTTATTGCTCATGTAAATTTAAAAAAAATCTTGTTTCTTAGAATCAGATAGTCTAGATGATCGACTGGGTGCAATCCACTCCCTGACATACAAACTTCCAGAGAAGAATCGAGAAATGCTAAGCCTACTGATCAAACACCTGGTGAAGTAAGAGCTAACCTGATATGACACGCCACTGTTGTGCTTCAGTCTCTGTGTGCCTCCTAACTGATGAAGTTATACAAGTTATGCTTATGTAGGCCTTTTCTTGTTCTGTAATTGCATTCGTGGTGTTGTGTTGCATGTGCGTCAGTGAAGGGATTAAGTGACATCTGTTCAGATGGGTAAAGTATCTGACTGAGACTCATGCATCTATGCATAGTGTCAATGTAAATTTAAACAGGAAAATACCTGTCCAATCTTCCAAAAATAATTTTATTTAATGCATTAATAGTAGTTGTGCAATTGTAAATTGACATTAACTGGCATTAACTTCCCTCTTCCCTATTTGAGAGGTGTTTGTTCCTGTTGGACATGTCTTTAGAGAATCATGTTTACGAACCCGTCTGGATTCCTGTTGGCAGTGTCTGCAGCAACAGTGGAGACAACCTGATGACTCCCTCCAACATGGGCGTGATCTTTGGCCCCACCCTGATGAGGGCAGAAGAAGAGACTGTGGCAGCCATGTTGGATATAAAGTTCCAGAACATTGTTGTTGAGATTCTAATCGAGGACTACACCAAGGTGAATTTGAAAAATGTCATTTCCTTTCCTCCTTTGCAAAGAGTGCAAGAGTCATGTGATTGTTATTTAATGCACTGTGGCATCATAAACATTCAAGTATTCCATGGTACACTACATTCTAGATGTTATTAAATGCATATTCTCAAGTTGAATGTCTATATAATGTGAGTCATTTTGGACGTGCTGGGGTGATTACAGATCTTCTGCACTGCGCCAGAGGAGAGTTCCACAGCCCCACCCATGCCGCCTCCAAGGATTACCCCAAGGAAACGGCAACCAATCACCATCTCCAAGCGCACGCCCCGCGTCTACCCAGCAGTTAATTATGGCCAGCTCCAGAACACTGAGAGTAATTATCAGCCTTTGGTTTAATCATCATCCTCATTATCACCATCACCATTATTATCATTACCATCCCTTGTCCTGTGAATGCAAATAATTCTATTAGGATTATTACAGTGTACACTTGGTATGTGTAAGGTAATTTATACAGTAGGTGGCTGATGTTTATTCTGTGCACTGTATTACTACAAGTGTGAATCTTAAGTACTCGTTGTGAATTGCTAAAATAGAATAGTGCTTTTACTTTTCTTTCTAAATGTTTGATCTTTACATTAATCGCATGCCCTTTGATGGGACATTTTATCAAGCTGTTTTGTTGATTCGGAAACAATAAGCATTACATTTTTTGCATAGTGGCCAATGGCATATCCAGATGTTGGCTTACTACGACCTCCTCCTCAGCCAAGTTGAACCATTAACTGTTTTTGTTAACTGCGCTTAAAGAAAGGCAGTTGGAGGTCTTGCTTAGGCCGTGCTCACTGAATGGAAGTTAACGCACCCTAAATCATGTCATTTATATCTCTTGTAACTTTGGGTTAAATGTCTGTGTGAGTCATGCCTTTCATTTACTGTGGTATGGAAAGATGTGGAACACTTGCAGCGTGTCCTCCCCTCATTGTGTGGTATTTTATTTATCACTCTTCTGAGTTCCTGCTTGGAGTTACCAAATAACCAGCTCCGATTTGCTTGACATCAAACTACCACCTGTCTAAATCCCTCGCAGCATTTGAATAGTGTATGTACAACTGGAAACCAACATCATGACTCCAGATGAGAGTGCAACCCAGTCGTCTGTTTACTTTTTAATCTCCTATATTAATAGATCATTGTTATACACAATTCACTTTCCTTAAAACCATATTTTTCTCCAGCTCAGACTATTAATCCACAAATGTATTTAACTGTAAAGGTTTTGTGCTTTCTGCCATTGTTAAATGCATCCGCCCAAATGCCAACATTAGACTTGCTTTTATAATACTCTAGGAACCTCAGGAAAAGTAGCAGATGTTTCTGCAAAAGCTAATGGGATCCAAATAAACAAATAAAATCATATAAAGAATATTTCATTTATTTTCATAATGGTTCATTTATTTTTGATTCGTTTTAATTATTCATTTTCTAATAGGTATGCTATTAAAATATGCTATGATCACTCACACTACATGTATTGACATAACATTCTGTAAGTAGAAGTATACTACTCATGATAGGTAGCTCAGGAGAAGTAATGATATCAAGTTCAAAATCAGTTAAAACAACAACCTCTGCACTAAACCCAACCACAAGAAGGTAAACCAGGGATATGCCTGGGCTGAATGTGTACTCTATTTGTATGTTGATTTGAAAATGTTCCTGTGTTTGTCTCACAGATGAGCAAAATGGTAGCAGACCAGAGGGTGTGGATGCTGGCGGGGACACCCCAACGAGCCCCACACCTCTCCAGAGGACCAAACCTATAACTGCCCCTCCACGGCTCCCTCGGGAACCTCCTCAGAGGCAGGCCCTCCTGCCGAGGCCATCCATCCGCCAGGACAGACACTCAGACTTTGACGTTGCCAAACTGGTTGCTAAGCTACCGGATGGAGGTCAGAGGCCAGATGTAACAGCCAATGGAGAGACGGGAGTCACTGTGAACCGAGCGCAGTCCTTCCAAGGCAGAAGACCACCTCGAAGTGTTGCGGTCCTTCGAGAAGGTAGCGGAACAACCTGTAGCCTATACAAACATGTTATGAATTCTAGACTGCATTTTATACTCCGCTTAACAACAGTGCAGCAGTACAGTACCTAGCTGCTCTGTGGTACGGATACCATGTTCAATGAGAAAGAAGGTTGAAAGTGGATTTCATTGTGTTAGCTCTTGGTTCTGTTATGGAAGCTAAGGTTTTCGTTCCTTGCATTGCAGCAGAAAGTGACGGTGTGATCAAAACGAGGTCTCCGGCTGAGAAGCCTGCCATCTGCAGACCTCCAACCAGACCCCCTGACCCCCCTAGCCGATACCCTGCATCCCACAAGAGCCCCACTGCAACCCCCAGCGAGGACACCCCGGCATCATAGTGAGTAGACCTTAGAACTCAGCCAGACTCAGACATTCCATCCAGACTGATTAAAATCTTAATCAAGAGAACAATCACAAAATTATGTGTTTAGCCTTGAGTTTCCTTTGGGTCTTTCTCCAGTCCTTGTAAGTCTCTTGTTAAATGTACTGTTTTGAACCCTTCACAACATACTAATTCCATTGGGTGCATTTAGGTCAAAGATTTTACTCTTTCACTAGTGTGTTCAGATGTTCCCCACTGTGATTTCAGTGTCAATTTAAATCAAATCAAATTGTATTTGTCACATACACATGGTTAGCAGATGTTAATGGGAGTGTAGCGAAATGCTTGTGCTTCTAGTTCCGACAATGCAGTAATAACCAACAAGTAATGTAACCTAACAATTCCACAACTACTTCCTTATACACAAGTGTAAAGGAATAAAGAATATGTACATAAAGATATATGAATGAGTGATGGTACAGAACGCCATAGGCAAGATGCAGTAGATGATATATAGTGCAGTATATACATATGAGATGAGTAATGTAGGGTATGTAAACATTATATTTAAGTGGCATTGTTTAAAGTGGCTAGTGACACATTTTTACATAATTTCCATCAATTCCCATTATTAAAGTGGCTGGAGTTGAGTCAGTATGTTGGCAGCGGCCACTAAATGTTAGTGGTGGCTGTTTAACAGTCTGATGGCCTTGAGATAGAAGCTGTTTTTCAGTCTCTCGGTCCCTGCTTTGATGCACCTGTACTGACCTCACCTTCTGGATGATAGCGGGGTGAACAGGCAGTGGCTCGGGTGGTTGTTGTCCTTGATGATCTTTATGGCCTTCCTGTGACATCGGGTGGTGTAGGTGTCCTGGAGGGCAGGTAGTTTGCCCCCAGTGATGCGTTGTGCAGACCTCACTACCCTCTGGAGAGCCTTACGGTTGTGGGCGGAGCAGTTGCCGTACCAGGCGGTGATACAGCCCGACAGGATGCTCTCGATTGTGCATCTGTAGAAGTTTGTGAGTGCTTTTGGTGACAAGCCAAATTTCTTCAGCCTCCTGAGGTTGAAGAGGCGCTGCTGCGCCTTCTTCACAACGCTGGCTGTGTGGGTGGACCAATTCAGTTTTGTCCGTGATGTGTACACCGAGGAACTTAACTTTCCACCTCCTCCACTACTGTCCCGTCGATGTGGATATGGGGGTGCTCCCTCTGCTGTTTCCTGAAGTCCACAATCATCTCCTTTGTTTTGTTGAGTGTGAGGTTATTTTCCTGACACCACACTCCGTGGGCCCTCGCCTTCTCCCTGTAGGCCGTTTCGTCGTTGTTGGTAATCAAGCCTACCACTGTAGTGTCGTCCGCAAACTTGATGATTGAGTTGTAGGCGTGCATGGCCACGCGGTCGTGGGTGAACAGGGAGTACAGGAGAGGGCTCAGAACGCACCCTTGTGGGGCCCCAGTTTTGAGGATCAGCGGGGTGGAGATGTTGTTACCTACCCTCACCACCTGGGGGCGGCCCGTCAGGGAGTCCAGGACCCAGTTGCACAGGGCGGGGTCGAGACCCAGGGTCTCGAGCTTGATGACGATTTTGGAGGGTACTATGGTGTTAAATGCTGAGCTGTAGTCGATGAACAGCATTCTCACATAGGTATTCCTCTTGTCCAGATGGGTTAGGGCAGTGTGCAGTGTGGTTGCGATTGCGTCGTCTGTGGACCTATTGGGTCGGTAAGCAAATTGGAGTGGGTCTAGGGTGTCAGGTAGGGTGGAGGTGATATGGTCCTTGACTAGTCTCTCAAAGCACTTCATGATGACGGAAGTGAGTGCTACAGGGCGGTAGTCGTTTAGCTCAGTTACCTTAGCTTTCTTGGGAACAGGAACAATGGTGGCCCTCTTGAAGCATTTGGTAACAGCAGACTGGGATAAGGATTGATGGAATATGTCCTTAAACACACCAGCCAGCTGGTCTGCGCATGCTCTGAGGACGCGGCTGGGAATGCCGTCTGGGCCTGCAGCCTTGCGAGGGTTAACACGTTTAAATGTTTTACTCACATCGGCTGCAGTGAAGGAGAGCCCGTAGCGGGCCGTGTCAGTGGCACTGTATTGTCCTCAAAGCGAGCAAAAAAGTTATTTAGTCTGTCTGGGAGCCTCCTGGTCCGCGACGGGGCTGGTTTTCTTTTTGTAATCCGTGATTGACTGTAGACCCTGCCACATACCTCTTTTGTCTGAGCTGTTGATTTGCGACTCTACTTTGTCTCTATACTGGCACTTAGCTTGTTTGATTGCCTTGCAGAGGGAATAGCTACACTGTTTGTATTCGGTCATGTTTCCAGTCACCTTGCCCTGGTTAAAAGCAGTGGTTCGCGCTCTCAGTTTCACGCGAATGCTGCTGTCAATCCACGGTTTCTGGTTTGGGAATGTTTTAATCGTTGCTGTGGGTACGACATCGTCAATGCACTTTCTAATGAACTCGCTCACCGAATCAGCGTATTCGTCAATGTTGTTGTTGGACGCAATGTGGAACATATCCCAATCCACGTGATCGAAGCAGTCTTGAAGCGTGGAGTCAGATTGGTCGGACCAGTGTTGAACAGACCTGAGTGCGGGAGCTTGCTGTTTTAGTTTCTGTTTGTAGGCTGGAAGCAACAAAATGGAGTCGTGGTCAGCTTTTCCGAAAGGAGGGAGGGGGAGGGCCTTATATGCGTCGCGGAAGTTAGTATAACAATAATCCAAGGTTTTACCAGCCCTGGTAGCACAATCGATATGCTGATAGAATTTAGGGAGTTTTGTTTTCAGATTAGTCTTGTTAAAATCCCCAGCTACGATGAATGCAGCCTCAGGGTGTGTGGTTTCCAGTTTACAAAGAGTCAGATAAAGTTCGTTCAGGGCCATCGATGTGTCTGCTTGGGGGGGAATATATACGGCTGTGATTTATAATCGAAGAGAATTCCCTTGGTAGATAATTCGGTCGACATTTGATTGTGAGGAATTCTAAATCAGGTGAACAGAATGACTTGAGTTCCTGTATGTTGTTATGATCACACCACGTCTCGTTAATCATAAGGCATACACCCCCGCAGCTCTTCTTACCAAAAATATGTTTGTTTCTGTCGGCGCGATGCGTGAAGAAACCAGCTGGCTGCACCGACTCCGTTAGCGTCTCTCGAGTGAGCCATGTTTCCGTGAAGCAAAGAACGTTACAGTCTCTGATGTCTCTCTGGAATGTTACCCTTGCTCGGATTTCATCAATCTTGTTGTCAAGAGACTGGACATTGGCGAGTAGTATACTAGGGAGTGGAGCGCGATGTGCCCGTCTCCGAAGCCTGACCAGAAGACCGCTTTGTTTGCCTTACGGCATCGCTGTTTAGGGTCGCCGCCTGGGATTAGATCCATTGTACTGGGTGGAAGGCAAAACACAGGATCCGCTTCGGGAGAGTCATATTCCTGGTTGTAATGATGGTGAGTTGACGTTGCTCTTATATTCAGTAGTTCCTCCCGACTGTATGTAATGAAACCTAAGATTACCTGGGGTACCAATGTAAGAAATAACACACAAAAAAAAAATACTGCATAGTTTCCTAGTAACGCGAAGCGGCCATCTCTGTCGGCGCCGGAAGTAATTTATCCCATTGTAGCAACAAAATAACCTACAATTTGCTACTCCCCAATGACCAGTCTTGTACTCTGTACATGCCTGCTCCTGTTGTTTTACAAGGGGTATGCAGTGCGATGCCATAATACACTGAGTATACAAAACATTAAGAACACCTGCTATTCCACGACATAGACTAACCGGGTGAATCCAGGTGAAAACTATGATCCCTTATTGATGTCACTTGTTAAATCTACTTCAATCAGTGTAGATGAAGGGGAGGAGACTGGTTAAATAAGGATTGCTAAGCCTTGAGACAATTGGGACATGGATTGTGTATGTGTGCCATTCAGAGGGTGAATGGGCAAGACAAAATATATAAGCGTCTGTGAACGGGGTATGGTAGTAGGTGCACCGGTTTGTGTCAAGAACTGCAATGCTGCTGTTTTTTTTATCGCTCAACAGTTTCCCGTGTGTATCAAGAATGGTCCACTACCCAAAGGACATCCAGCCAACTTGGCACAACTGTGGGAAGCATTGGAGTCAACATGGGCCAGCATCCCTGTGGAACGCTTTCGACACCTTGCAGAGTCCATGCCCCAACAAATTGAGGCTGTTCTGAGGGCAAAATGGGGGGTGCTCAATATTAGTACGGTGTTCCCAATGTTTAGTATACTCAGTGTATATTTTGGGTGATTTATTTTCTGCCCACTAAACACCAACAAAATGAAAAAGTGTTAGTCATAATACTTGTGCTCTGGTGTCTCAAAAGCTCTCTTTTACAATAATAAGCACTTCATTTAAAAAAAAAAAACGCTTTTCAATATGAGTAACAAAGTGCTTCACATCATAATATAATAAAATAAAAATACAAAGGAAGGAGAAGTATAGCTAATTAGCTAAATATAGCTAATTATAATGAGATAATGGAAATAATGTATGTGCATCTCAAGTAAACAGTGTGCACAACAGATGAGATCACAAGCTGCACTGTTCCAAACTCCTTTTGTATTACATGCCCTCCTGTCTATTTTAAATACAACTGTTTTGTAACATCCTAAGTAACATGCCATTTTCACATTGCCAGGGCTATTTAGTGGGCAGAAAATGTTGCCCACACAAAAGAGTGTTTGGTGTGCTGTAAAGCCCAACATGTCTCAGGGATCATCTGGTATGAATCTGTCTTTCTCTTTCTCCAGCGTTGCTTCCAAAGCCAAGTTTTTTGAGAATGCTTCAAGGCAATTTGGAAGGTAGGTTCAAAACGAAACTCTATCTCCACACGCCCTTTTGCCCCATGAAATGCTTATATAGAAGAAATCAGCGAGATATGCATGTTAGATGACGAGATGGCAGTGGATACAGTCAGGGTAGGCAAGGCCTCAACATGCTGCAAAGCCAAGTTGTTTAAACATAATGCTTCCCTGTGATGGCTGAGAAATGAATTGATCAGTTCACTTTAATGATGAACTATTGAAAGTATCCTGCTCTTAAAAATGTATGTAGTCCCTGTCACTGATCTCAGGTTGTTTGAAGATTTATAATTGAAGAGGAGCTGAGATGTTGTTTTGAAGTAGCTCGAGTGAATATTGAAACCAATCTTGATCATCAGACTATGTCCATGCTTGTATGACTGACGTGATAAGCTTGTGATAACTGTCACAGACATACATTTCTTCCCACTAAAATGCTTTAAACAAGGGATTGAGCTGATGTTACATTCAGGGATGTTGTGGCTTCCTGGTGTCAGGTGTAACCTGGTAACTAAATAAAGAAGAGGGGCACAGACTGCACAGCTGTTGTTTTGTTCCAAATTAAGCATAGAGGCCAACATCAAATGTCAAATTATTTGTAGCCTCATTGACTGTTTGGTTCAAATCCAGTAAATTATTGTATGCTGTTATGTACTGTAATGATAAACTTCAATCAATTATAAGAGCATTTCATAATAAAATAATTGTGTATACACAAGCCAGACAGGTAAAGCACATTCAGAATAATGAAGTAGACGCTTTCAAGATAACAGGTTAATGTAGACAATAGTTGTGCTTGCAAACTGTAACTGTTGGAGAAATTCAAATGTATTTTTAAAATGGTCTTTGCATCTGAAATTGTTGCATATTTCATGTGTAATGTGTTGTTCTGCTTCCCTCATGTAGCTCATCGGTCTCACCTCCAGCATCTACTTTGCTCAATGTGAAAGAAGAGGTATGATGTCCTATAATTTCTTTCTCTCCCCCACCCCCTCCATTTTGGGAACAGGCAGACAGAGGGAGGGTAATGGTTTGAGTGAGATGCTGCAGAGGTGATTTAGAGGTAGTTGAGATAATAGCTCAGCTTCATACGTGTACCTGAAACTGTATTTCAGATGCATGTTATGGTTTGAAATAGGCCTTGCTCAGCTTTTATGAACTTATTTGGCCCATAAATCTTTAAATAGATTTTACAAAAACTATTTACTTTGCACGTTGTAATCAAAACCAATCTTTATTTTCCCTTAGAATTTAAGTTGATTAGTCTGTTACCATGGCCTCTACTCCTGTGGAACTGCAGTGCGTATCTGGACACGCACTGTCCTGTTGTGGAATGGAGGCATGCTCTCAGAATGACAGCACTTTTGTCCTGTCAGTGGATATCCTCCTGCTTGTTGTTATAAGGGACCCAATTAACATGTTGTTTAACTTGTGATAAAGGAGCTCCGGTCTAGATAGGATGCCTTTATATGTCTCTGTCTGATCCGTATCTTTTAGCTTTTGGCATCTGGATCGATATTATATGGGATCAACTCTATATAATGTGTTAACTAAATGAATCCTGGTCCAAGTGGCAAGTTCCAGTATCCAGGTATTTGACAAACAATATTACGACACGTTTCACATTAAATTTCAAACTGCTCAAAAAAAAGCTACTGTAGCTACCTGATACCATTTGGAATTGACATATTCTATAATGTAGTACCCTATTGTACCAGGTTGAAATTAAAGCACCCCAAGTGGCTCAGCTGTAGCACAATATTGTTAACTAGCATCTTAAATCAAAACTGAAAACAAAAGATGCAGGTTCTAAGAAAGTCTGAGTTGAGTTATATGCTTTGCTCTCTACTCCTTCTGTTCATGATGCACTTTGATGAATGAAAACAGACCACGGACATTCTGATGTGCTAAATACCATAATACATTTGGTTAAGCTTGAGGTTAGTCCAACTATACCAACCATGATAACAATGATAAGTAACAAATGATTATCCACACTGTCACACTACAGAATGCTGTGTCTTTGTTAGATCTAGTTAGATGTATTTCACCATTCCCATGTTCTTAAGAACCCTTAAAGCTGGAATACGTAGCGGTGAAACTGCCACGTCCAACGAAGATGTCACTTCAAACATGTTTTATGTATTTTCTAGGACATCATTGCACATGCGATAGAACAGCAGAAACAAAACATGTAACAAATGCGCCTGGGGCGACCAGTGGCGCTGTTTCACCTAATGCGGAGCTCAGCTTTAAGAACTCTTAACTAAATAATTTTAGATTGTGGAATCCAAATAACCACTGGTTTATTTGAATGATCAGCAGTTCAAATGTTTGCAATTGTTTTTTTGTTGTTTTTTTGAAACCGTTTGTTGGTATCTCTCTATTTCCATGTGGGTACTGTCATTCATACAACACTCCAACATGAATGTTTCTTTTGGTCCTACTTCGTAGGTAGTGTCACTAAGTCCATTTACATGGTAATTACATTGGCAGCTACTGTACATTCTACCTAGTGTGGGTACACATTGCTACATAGTACTAGCAACTGTTATACCTGTTTGTGGCTTGCACCATTGCAGATAACCTCACAATGGAGAATACTGTGTAATTTTAAGAAAGCATTATATTTTGAAGGGAGGTTTATGCAAAGCTAATATGTATAGCATTAAAAAAAAATGTCTTCAATGATTTCTGTCTCAGAATATTTTGTGAATGATTGACAACGCAGGTAAGAGCTCGTCATTAGAATTCCCAGAGGTTTTTGGATCATCTTAAAATTGTCTTCACTCCCAATTGATTTCTGTGAACATTTGGACAAAGAAACATTCCTTGTCTTATGTGTCTCTTACCTGCTTGATCCTCTCTGTCAACAAAATATTTAACAGCAACACCTGTATTGATGTTTTTTATGTTAATTGTGTGATTGTATAAAACAAATATGCTCTTTAATGTCCTGTCTTAAACTAATTGTCAGCTCCCCCCCCCCCCTTGTATGCATTCTGTAAGTGTTGTACAGATTTATCAAGAAACATGCCCCATGTATCAGCATGAAAAGTAAAATAAATCAACTTTCCACTCTTTCTCAAAAACATTGACAAGCGTGATCAGAATGGTTAATAAGTTGAGCATAAGGGGACTAGCGTGGTCATATCCACATCACAAAAAAACAACTATAACTCAAATGCAGGGCAAGAGAATACTGTATAAAGTTACTCCAAAATGTCCTTTTAGTGTAATTTTCTAAGAGGGATTTTCATTGTCAGAATTTGAGAAAAGGTAGACTTCGATGAACAGTGGCAATGATACATGCAGCAGTCAAATCAAATGTTATTTGTCACGTGCCAAATCCAACAGCTGTAGGTAGACCTTATCCAAGAAATGCTTACTTACAAGCCTTTAACCAACAATGCAGTTCAATGCTAAATAAACTAAAGTAAAAAGTAACACAACAAGATTACATAATAATAACAAGGCTATATACAGGTGGTTCCAGTACCGAGTCAGTGTGCGGGGATACAGGTTAGTTGAGGTAATTTGTACATGTAGGTGGGGGTAAAGTGACTATGCATAGATAGATGGATAGTAAACAGTGAGTAGCAGCAGTGTAAAAACAAAGGGGGGATGTCAATGTAAATACTCCGGTGGCCATTTCATTAATTTTTCAGCAGACTTATGGCTTAGGGGCAGAAGCTGTTAAGGAGCATTTTGGGCCTAGACTTGACGCTCCAGTACCGCTTGCCATGCAGTAGCAGAGAGAACAGTCTATGACTTGGCTGACTTGAGTCTTGGACAATTGTTTTGGCCTTCCTCTGACACAACCTAGTATATAGGTCCTCTATTGCAGGAAGCTTGGCCACATTGATGTATTGGGCCGTATGCACTACCCTCTGTAGCGCCTTATGGTCAGATGCCGAGCAGTTGCCATACCAGGCGGTGATGCACCCGGTCAGGATGCTCTCGATGGTGCAGCTGTAGAACATTTTGAGGATCTGGGGACCCATGCCAAATCTTTTCAGTCTCCTGAGTGGGAAAAGGTGTTGTCGTGCCCTCTTCATGACTGTCGTGGTGTGTTTGGACCATGATAGTTTGTTGGTGATGTGGACACCAAGGAACTTAACTCTCGACCCGCTCCTACAGCCCCGTCGATGTTAATGGGGGTCTGTTCGCCCCTCCTTTTCCTGTAGTCCACGATCATCTCCTGTCTTGCTCACATTGAGGGAGAGGTTGTTGTCCTGGTACCACACTGCCAGGTCTCTGACCTCCCCCCTATAGGCTGTATCATCGTTGTCTGTGTTGGAGTCATGCTTGGTCATGCTTGGCCTTGCAGTCATGGGAAAATAAAGAAAACAGTTTGGTACTGTAGCCTGCATAAAACTAATGTCTTAGATATTGCACATGAACATATTGGAAGATATGTTCATGTGCAATATCTTGGAAGATTAGTCCAAATGAGGACAAAAAAACAAACAAAACATATACAGTGCATTTGGAAAGTATTCAGACCCTTGACATTTTCCACATTTTGTTATATTACAGCCTTCCTCTAAAATCGATTTTTTTTAAAATTCCTCATCAATCTACACCCATACCCCATAATGACAAAGCAAAAACATGTTTTTTATTTTTTTTAAATAAACAAATACCTTATTTACATAAGTATTCAGACCCTTGAACCTAATCGAACATCTTTGGAGAGACTTGATAATAGTTGTGCAGCGACGCTCACCATCCAACCTGACAGAGCTTGAGAGGATTTGCAGAGAAGAATGGGAGAAACTCCCCAAATACAGGTGTGCCAAGCTTGTAGCGTCGTACACAAGAAGACTCGAAGCTGTAATCGCTGCCAATGGTGCTTCAGCAAAGTACTGAGTAAAGGGTCTGAATACTTACAGTATCAGTCAAAAGTTTGGACACCTACTCATTCCAGGCTTTTTCTTTATTTTTACTATTTTCTACATTGTAGAATAATAGTGAAGGCATCAAAACCATGAAACAACACATGGAATCATGTAGTAATCAAAAAAGTGTTAAACAAATCAAAATATATTTTAGATTCTTCAAAGTAGCCACCCTTTGCCTTGATTATAGCTTTGCACACTCTTGGCATTCTCTCAACCAGCTTTCCAACAGTCTTGAAGAAGTTCCCACGTACACAGAGCATTTATTGGCTGCTTTTCCTTCACTCTGCGGTCCAACTCATCCCAAACCATCTCAATTGGGTTGAGGCCATGTGATTGTGGATGCCAGGTCATCTGATGCAGCACTCCATCACTCTCCTTCTTGGTCAAATAGCCCTTACACAGCCTGGAGGTGTGTTTTGGGTCATTGTCCTGCTGACAAACCAGATGGGATTGCATATCACTGCAGAATGTTGTGGGAGCCATGCTGGTTAAGTGTGCCTTGAATTCTAAATAAATCACTGACAGTGTCACCAGCAAAGTACCATCACACCACCTCCATGCTTCACGGTGGGAACCACACATGCAGAGATCATCCATTCACCTACTCTGCATCTCACAAAGACATGGCTTTTGGAACCAAAATCTCCAATTTGGACTCATCAGACCAAAGGACAGATTTCCACAGGTCTAATATCAATTGCTCATGTTTCTTTGCCCAAGCAAGTATCTTCTTCTTGGTGTCCTTTAGTTGTGGTTTCTTTGCAGCAATTCGACCATGAAGGCCTGATTCACGCAGTCTACTCAGAACAGTTGTCTGTTACTTGAACTCTGTGAAGCATTTATCCGGGCTTCAATTTCTGATGAACTTATCCTCTGCAGCAGAGGTAACTCTGGGTCTTTCTTTCCTGTGGCGGTCCTCATGAGAGCCAGTTTCATCATAACGCTTGATGGTTTTTGCGACTGCACTTGAAGAAACTGTTTAAGTTTTTTAAATTTTCCAGAGTGACTGGCCTTCATGTCTTAAATTAATGGTGGACTGTCATTTCTCTTTGCTTATTTGAGATGTTCTTGCCATAATATGGACTTTGTCTTTTACCAAATAAGGCTAGCTTCTGTATACCACCCCTGCCTTGTCACAACACAATTGACTCAAACGCATTAAGGAAAGAAAGAAATTCCACAAATTAACAAGGCACACCTGTTAATTGGCATGCATTCCAGGTGACTACCTCATGAAGCTAGTTGAGACAATGCCAAGAGTGTGCAAAGCTGTCATCAAGGCAAAGGGTGGCTGCTTACCTCCAACACAATAAAATATATTTTATTTGTTTTAACACTTTTTTGGTTACCTGATGATTCCATATATGTTATAGTTTTGACGTCTTCACACTTATTCTACAATGTAGAAAATAGTAAAAATAAAGAAAACCCTGGATTGAGTAGGTGTCCAAACTTTTGACTGGTACTGTATGTAAATGTGATGGGTCCTGTGGTGTGTGTGTTATTTTTATTTTTTTTTACAAAAATGTCAATAGTTTTTGCTTTGTCATTATTCTGTATTGTGTGTACATTACTGAGGGTGAAAAAATAAATTACAGCTAATCTTCCCCTCCCCACTCAGACTGCCAGGCAGTCCCAGCTAAATTCTTGCTTGCTTAAGAAATATTGTTTTGCTAAAAACATATTTTTGTCAGTTTCCATGGAACCCTATTACAGTGAGTTTTTAATTGTTATCCAGAAATGATTTTATATTGATATAAAAATAGCTGCGTTTCCTTAAGAATCCAGGGGAGCCAGCTTCTAGTTTTAAAGCATACTAATAACCTGTTCAAAATGCTCTATGGTCTTATCAAGAAGGAATTTACAAGATAGATTGGATTCTATTATATTTTTGTCAATAAGCAAACGCATTTATTAATTGCCCTAAGGGGTTATATTAGTTATATTTAATTTACTTGAAATTTATATGTAATTATTGAACTGTGGTTGCATTTGTGTCCACTGGATTTGCAACTGTGAAAAATACTTAAAATGACAGTTCAATATCAACCAAAACATTTGATGTGTAACTGTGTATCAATGATAAAACATAATGCAAGTGTTTTATACTGCAAAACTTTTTTTGCATTGTATAAAGTACTTAGGACAGGGGTGCTCAAACCTTTGGCTTGGTGGTCCCTGGGCTGAACAAATAGACATGTTTTATTTAGAATTATAAACTGGGTCATTCGAGCCCTGGATGCTGATCGGCTGACAGCTGTGGTATATCAGACCGTATACCACGGGTATGACAAAACATGCATTTTTACTGCTCTAGTAATGTTGGTAACCGGTTTGTAATATCAATAAGGCACCTCTGGGGTTTGTGGTATATGGCCAATATACCACGGCTAAGGGCTATATCGTGGCACTCCTCGTTGCGTCGTACTAAGGAACAGCCCTAATGCCTTGGTATATTGGCCATATACCAAACCGTCTCGTGCCTTATTGCTTAAATATAAAATGTAAAACATTGCATTTTAGGTCTTGAAACAACTGCTTTTTTAAAATAAAATTACAATTCAAACAATCAAATCATAGCAATATAATTTGATACCTAACACATTCTGATTACCAGTATTAAAAATGTATTACATTTTTACCATTGCAACCAAGTTTTTATGTTCATAAGAGTAATCACTTGAGTACGGGCAGTTTAAATAAAATTTCATGTGATTCTACTTATTGTGTCATGGAATAGAGAGAAAATGTTGCAGTGTTAATTCTACTTCCTTGCAGTTCTACACATTTTGCCATAGCTTATGAACATGGCATAAGTCATCTGAGTGAGAAACTAACAAAATCAATGGGGGGCCCCTGGAAGTCAGGGCCCCTGGGCACGTGCCTTTGGTTTCCCCGTCAGTCATTTGGCTATGATTACTACAAGGTTTAATTAGCTGGCTGGACCAACTTACCTAGCAATCTATAACATGTTAGCTGACATGGGCTAATTGAGTGACTGACATAAGAGGAAAACTGCTGATGCACTACCAAATTTCGATTTGCATGTTGTGTATTCTGCAATGCTATATCTCAACAGTAAGTTGAGACCCCTGACTTCCTAATTATACTTTTTTGAAAGATAGACATACTGTACAGTATAGCCCTGGTGAGAGTTGGCATGCGTGTCATTCGAAGTGGATGCCAGATTTTTGCCAGAATTTACATAGTGGGGAGGGGCTGAATCTCCCTTTTGCGCTCAGATTTTAACCCCCAAACATAAACCAAGTAGCTAGCTAGATAGTGCACACAAGATTTGGTTCTGGGTTCAGAGATTTATGAAAAATATAAGGAAGGTTAACATGAAACAACTACAGTATGTACATTTTAAAGTAAGTGAAACACACATTTACACTTTTGATTGTTTTTAATAATATGCAAAGGAAAATAAACAAGGAACACAACATGTACACTAAGACCTACCTGACAAATCATATCAATAGCTGAAAATGGACAATCAATTTACAGGTTACGGGGGGGGGGGGGGTCATTCTTAAATAGACTCATTCAATAGTAGTCACTTCACATAAGAGACGTAAAAATACAACAAACTTTCAAAGATTCGGTAATACCATTTTGATGGTCAGAATTGCCTCATCTTTAAGAAGTCATGCAACTTTGAATTTTACTCACAAAATATTTAAATCAATACTACTACAGAAGGTAGTCAAAAAGCATTAACAATTGATTTTGTAAGAAAAATGTTCAGCCATTACATTTTGTAACAGACATAAAATGTCAGTAACATGTACACAAATAATTGTACCATTTACACAAAAACAGGTTAATATACAAATGTATAAATACATACAGCTATGTCCATTTTGACTTTTTAATATACTTGTGATATCATTTACTTGTAGGCTTATATGGAAATCTCAATGTATGTCTACCATGGTACATTTTCAAGTAAAGTGGAAAATCGATGGATGGAAAATCGTTTATTGCTTGACAGAGCAATCCTGTTCTCCAAGTCAATCTAAAAAGAATGTTGAAAACATGTATAATGATAAACAAAATAGTAATTGCATGATTACTGGGTGTATAAAGAGAGAGTTTCTTTGTGATCATTTCCTTCAATCTATTTACCTCAGAATTAAAGTTCAGTAATGTGGACTCAGTATGGTAGACACAACTGCAGTTAATTTTACTTTACAGATTATTTAAAAGTTACACGAACTGTAAAATAATATATGGGAGAACATCTATGCTTTTTTAAGGCAATTGCATGGCCTTCATATTTAGGGCCCTATAAAATCTGCAGACATCACGGAATCCAGACAAATGGATTTCAACAATATTCAAAAGTGTTGAATTTAGTAGAATATGAATCAAATGTTTATTTGCACAAGTTCCTCACAAGATATGAAAATAATGCATCAGTTATATTTTTTTCCCTGAAACTTTCTGAAGAAGCAATGGCATGGGAATGCCCCTGTATGTGTGGTGGCCGCACTTTGTGTAACCAGTTAGCGACGCTAATGATAACTGTATTGTGGCTATTGTAATTTTTACAGTGCAAAACAAAAATGTAAAACCAATCAGAAAACGTAAATGTGGAAAAATACTAAACTGAATTTGACAACAAAAAAGATATATATATATAATTATAGGGCCCTATAGTACATTTTGAATTAGTACTCAGAGATATTTTCCAATTTGGGTTGCCTGATTTTAGATGTTTTTTAAGGAAAACCCTGTAATGAGTATATTTTCTTCTCAAGATGAGTAACAAATGAATACAACAATACCAATCAATGTACAGTATGTACCCATGGTCTTAACAAATTGTCATCTGATGTATTAAACATTCAAATTAACAATGTCATTGCTTATAGGCATAGCCTGTCTCCCCAAAAGAGAAAATGTCAGATATTTTCAGATGAGCAATTGTATCCTAGGACTGAATTCAATCAAATCTGCTGTAGCAATATTTATGCAGTATCCTTGTGTACACAACTTCTGTAATGTACACGTGTCTTAATCTGCAGTTTTTACCAAAACCATTTTGCCATTGTGTTTAGCACTTTGGAAAACTGCTAATGTAAAAATGACTTTATAAAATACATTTCATTGATTGTTTGTAAGGGAAATAGTATATTTATATAAATGCTACTGCTTGAAAATTGCAATGGGGTTTGATTGAATTGAGCTACTTAGATAATTGCAGTCCATTTATAAGAATTATGGTTGTCAACAACAAATGTTTCTCACATCTCAATTGACAGTAATATGAGTTATACAGAAACGGTTTAAGTCACAATGTAAATACAGCTTCATGCACAAACTATTGAAGAGATATACACTCAGTGGCCAGTTTTTATTCACTCCTTTCATGAAAATGGTTCTTCCTACCGACAGGGAGTCATGTGGCTGTGGCTTGCTGTATAAAGAAGGCAGACGGGCATTGAGGCATTCAGTTACTGTTTGATTTAATGTTAGGATGAGCAAAACGAGGGACCTAAGCGAATTTGAGCATGGTATGATTGTCGGTGCCAGGTGCACCAGTTCTTATCCAGAGCGTCTTACAGGAGCAATTAGGGTTAAGTGCCTTGCTTAAGGGCACATGAACAGATTATTCACCTTGTCAGCTCGGAGATTCCAATCTGTCAGTTACTGGCCCAATGCTCTAACCACTAGGATACCACCATTTGCTCAATCAGATGTCGAAGACCATGAAAATGGGATCTTTCTGGAGTTTTTTGTTTTCAAGATATCTACATGAAAATTTCAGCATTTTAAAGGCATATAATTACATTCTTAATATGATAATGCATTTCACCTAATCTAAAATATGAAACTGTTTGATTTTATGAAGTAATTTAAGCCACAGTTGGCATATAAAAACAAAGACAGGGAATTTGTTGAATTAAACTATTGTTTTGTGCTATTCTTGAATCCAAAGTTTTATTTTGTTGAAGTTTCTGAACAAAAATGTCACTCACTTAGTTTGAACTAATGACTATATGAATGGACACCGTTCATTCCTATGTGAAGACTCAATAGAGCACTTGAAGCTAAGGAAGTCTGATAAGATTGCGTATCATGCGTACATAACATGCGCAGTTTGAGCTACTCCAGGAAGTGACGTTACAGGCTAGCTCTATGCTGCCCCATCTCATTGAGTAACTAAAGTTGAAGGCTGACTGGGATACTGCAGGCTGCCATTAGCTACTAAATTATCCTTGTGCGATTTTTAAAATAATTGGTTCAGGGACATACATTTGGTGTAATAGAGGCAATTATTGGCACCATGATTGTTATTTTTTTTACACGATTGACCACGAAGATTGCTATTTTCCCATTCACTATAATGGGGGATCCTGTTTTCTTCAAACAATGCCTGCAGTACCAAGGTCGGACTTGAACTTCAAGGCTTCAATGAGAAGAGGCATTCGTTCTCCCCTGGCTTGAACATTGTTTGCATTTAATGGAACTCATGATAGAGCAATTGTTGGTGACAAATGGCCACATGAATTTGGCACGCTATGTCCCCCCCACTTCTAAAACCAAAGTTCCGCCCCTGTTGTTTTCAATAAAGATTAAATCATTCTAACATCTACAAACACATGGCGCATGCACCTCTGTATGTTCTGATGAACTAAAAAATGCAAATATTCAGGCCGAGTTAAACCTTAGAGGATTTTCAGCATTAATAGATTATGAGTATGTTCAGTTTGACCAACTAATTTGGGCACAATACTGTCATGTGTGACGCAAAAGAGTCATCTGAAACATGCAGACTAAATGTGCAGCCAAGTTGTAGAAGGTTTCATACTATAATTTATTTTTAAATAACTCAATAGAGATCCACTGCCACTGAAAATATTCTGGAAAGTTATTCATTCCAATTGTCTCGCTTTGTGTCTGGAATTAGTTAGTCACTTTGGGTGAATAGATTAAAGTATGACTGTACCATTAGAATTACTGTTTGTTCACTACCTAAATAACTAAGAAGAAAGTTTTAAATACTGTACAATACATGTAGTGATGTATGCATTGTATATGTATATTGAAAATAGCATTCTAGTACACCATAGTCAGTCGGATACAACCGTTGAGTAGTTAGCTAGTAAATATAGATAGACTGTGTATGTAAGAGTATACTGCAAACGACTGTTTCACACTCCTTTTGGTAATATTTTTTTTTGCATAGCACAATCTCATGAAAGTTCCTAAAGTAGAGATATGCATAGCTATGTTTAACTGTTTCTGCATTTTGTTTAGTCTTGTCTTCATCCAGTCAATGGATGATATTCTTCTGATTCTTACATTTGACATAACACTACTAGTCTTGTGTATTTTTTTTCTTGAAATACAGGACAGATTGGGCTGTCAACAAGGTGACACCTTGCAACTTGAAATAAATGCTAAAACCTTGCTGCCCTTCTGAGAAAATTATCTCAATTATGTCTGATAAGCGGCTAAACTACTGTAATGATACAATGATTTCAGAAATGGTACATTGAGCTATTAGATATAAAAAAAAAATGGGAGAGAGAGAACATTACAAGGGAAACACTACAGAGCCTTGGCTGAAGTATATAGAGGCAGCTTGGATTGGATTTTTTTCTCAGTATGATGGCAAATCCTGCTACTTGTGGAACAGGATTGGATTGTTTTCTCAGTATGATGGCAAATCCTGCTACTTGTGGAACAGGATTGGTTTGGCCAAGCCTGCCAGGATCTTTGGCAAATGTACTGAGATTATCTCTGCAATCATCTCTGGAAAGTTGACCTTGGTGGGCAGAGACTGGGCCTGGACAAACAGATCAAATGTAAACTGCTGGAGTTTCCTCACAACCTGGGGGTTGGAAAGATGGACAGAGACAAGACAAGGTTACAATTCTGTCACATTCTACGATTTTGCTTTGGAAAACAAAGTAAGAATTTCATAACTTAGAATGTATGATCAAATCTGCTATGACAACAGAATAAATCAAATACAGTTATTAAGGATGCACATTGTCTCTCACCGGTTGGAGGGAATCCATGAGACGGGTGAGTTGATACAACCTCTGAGAGCAGTTGGACTTCCTTCCGTAGTTAATGACGCGACCAAGTTCATTGATGTAGGTCAGCCGCAATTCATCAAAGTACTTCTGACTCTTAAGACCGTCCACTGGAACTGCAAATGAGACAGCATGTAGTTGTTTTGTCCACAATATTGAATCTCTGTTGTTAAACTATAAAAAAAAATGCACTGTTTGGTTCCAATGGAAGCTACACTATACTGTATATACTAAAGTATGTGGACATCTCTTCAAATTAGTGGATTTGGCTATTTCAGCCAAACCTGTTACTGACAGGTGTATAAAATCGAGCACACAGCCATGCAATTTCAATAGACAAACATTGGCAGTAGAATGGCCTTACTGAAGAGCTCAGTGATTTTCAATGCGGCATCGTCATAGGATGCCACCTTTCCAACAAGTCAGTAAGTCAAATTTCTGCCCTGCTAGAGCTGCCCTGGTCAACTGTAAGTCCACTAATTTGAAGCGTTGTCCACGTACCTTTTGTATATGTAGTGTATATCAACTCCATCTACTGTCCACAATACATGAACAACAAAAGATTGCTGTTATTGTGAAGTGGAAACTTCTAGGAGAAACAACGGCTCAGCCGTGAAGTGGTAGGCCATGCAAGCTCACAGAACAGGACCGACGAGTGCTGAAGCGCGTAGCGTGTAACAATTGCCTGTCCTCGTTTGCAACACTCACTACAGAGTTCCAAACTGCTTCTGGAAGCAACATCAGCACAAGAACTGTTCGTCGGGAGCTTCATGAAATGGTATTCCATAGCCGAGCAGCTGCACACAAGCCTAAAATCACCATAGCGCAATGACGAGTGTCTGCTGGAGTGGTGTAAAGCTTGCCGCCATTGGACATTGGAGCAGTGGAAACGCGTTCTCTGGAGTGATGAACCAATCCCGCGTCACCATCTGGCAGTCCGACGGACGAATCTGGGTTTGGCGGATGCTAGGAGAACACTACCTGCCCCAATGCATAGTGCCAACTATAAAGTTTGGTAGAGGAGGAATAATGGTCTGGGGCTGTTTTTCATGTTTCGGGCTAGGTCCCTTAGTTCCAGTGAAGGGAAACCTTAATGCTACAGCATACAATGACATTCTAGACGATTCTGTGCTTCCAACTTTGTGGCAACTGTTTGGGGAATGCCCTTTCCTGTTTCAGCATTACAATGCCCCCATGCACAAAGTGAGGTCCATGCAGAAATGGTTTGTCAATCGGTGTGGAAGAACTTGACTGACCTGCACAGAGCCCTGACCTCATCCCCATCGAGCACCTTTGGGATGAATTGGAATACCGACTGTGAGTCAGGCCTAATCACCCAACATCAGTGCCCGACCTCACTAATACTCTTGTGGCTGAATGGAAGCAAGGCCCTGCAGCAATGTTCCAACATCTAGTGGAAAGCCTTCCCAGAAGAGTGGAGACTGTTATAGCAGCAAAGGGGGTTCCAACTCCATATTAATGCCCATGATTTTGGAATGAGATGTTCGACGAGCAGGTGTGCACATACTTTTGGTCATGTAGTGTATCTCAAATTGTACTCCATTTCAACAGCATGAAAATGGCCTAGAGGAAATTGCTTGCAAGTCAATTTCATAAAAGAAGAAATACACAATGTGATGCTTTCTATAGTCTGTTAATGCACCTCTCAGCCTTTGTCTAGGCAACAACACTCACTGATGCTGAAGAGGAGCAGGGCCTTCATGCAGAGGAACTCGTCCTGAGTGACTTGCAGCAGGACAAACTCCTGGGAGAGGTGTCTCATCCGTATGCAGTGATCGAACATGCTAGAGATGTGCATCCGATGGCTGGGGAGACGTGAGAAAAGAGAGGAACAGGGTGAGATTGAGCCAATAAAAAGACCGGGGGGAATATATTGGGGAATATATTAAGAAAGGGATCATCTGTTGCTATGAGAGATTATGTATAGAGGGGGCAAATAGATGAGAGGATAAGATGGCGAGACCAGTATGTGAAACTTTTGCAATGATTACAAAATTGGCGTCCTCCCTCTTTTTGAAGATAGTTATATGTGACCTTTGACCTTCTGCTAAGCGGGAACATCTGGTTGTAATGATGTCATCTCAACCAGTTGTGCCCGCAGGGTATACCGTCTGAATACAGGATTGCAGTGATTGGTACTGAATCTTTATTTTTATTTTTCGTAGTTAATAAAAAAACAAAATGTCATGTGGAGATGTAGCTGCACACATAGCTCACACACACATTTTTTGCATAAAGAAGTAGGAAAGAATTTCCTTTTTCGGCATCAGACATGCCTAATTCTCACTTGAATCATAGTTTTTGTGTTTCATAGGCTAAATGACACATTCTGTTAACATCTGACTCAAAAGTGATATGTTCTTGCAATTTGTAGTCTATGACATTTCAGATCTAGAAATGATAAATATTACAAAGTAGTTTGGATGTAGTGAACAATTTTTTTCAAAGTAACTTTAAGTAAACTATATTTTACTCAAGGGTAGCTTTAGTGTAGCTTAACTTCTTCCAGTGTGGTAGCTTGGTAAACTATATAATCTTCCCCAACACTACTTATAGTACATGTTAGAATGTTATATTCTCTATATTACTTATATTATTACTTATATTACTATATTACTTAGCTACATGGATCAATGCTAATAAGGGTACTCTAGTTCCAACATTTATATTACCAATAATAATGCATTCAATATAGGTAATATACACTACATGACCAAAAGTATGAGGACACCTCCATGTCGAACATCTCATTCCAAACTCATGGACATTAATATGAGGTTGGTCCCCCCCTTTTCTGCTATAACAGCCTCCACTCTTCTGGGAAGGCTTTCTAGTAAATGTTTGAACATTGCTGCAAGGACTTGCTTCCATTCAGCCACAAGAACTTTAGTGAGGTTTAGCACTGTTGTTGGGCGATTGGGTCTGGCTCGCAGTCAGCGTTCCAATTAATCCCAAAGGTTGGGGTTGAGGTCAGGACTCCGAGCAGGCCAGTCAATTTATTCCACACGAATCTCAAAAAAAAGATTCTATATGGACCTCGCTTGTGCACGGGGGCATTGTCATGCTGAAACAGGAAAGGGCCTTCCCCAAACTGTTACCACAAAGTTGAAAGCACAGTTTCGTCTAGAATGTTATTGTATACTGTTCACTGGAACATAGGGGCCTAGCGCGAACCATGAAAAACAGCCCCAGACCATTATTCCTCCTCCACCAAACTTTACAGTTGGCACTATGCATTGGGGCAGGTAGCGTCTCCTGGCATCCGCTAAACCCAGATTTGTCCATTGGACTGCCAGATGGTGATGCGTGACTCATCATTCCAGAAAACGCATGTCCAATGGCGGCAAGCTTTGCACCACTCCAGCTGACGCTTGTCATTGCGCATGGTGATTTTAGGCTTATGTGCGGCTGCTCGGCCATGGAACACAATTCATTTCATGAAGCTCTCAACGAACAGTTCTTGTTCTGATGTTGCTTCCATAGGCAGTTTGTAACTCGGTAGTGTGTTGCAACCGAGGACAGACTATTTTTGCGTTCTACGATTCAGCACTTGGCGGTCCCGCTCTGTGAGCTTGTGTGCCCTAGATATTTCCACTTCACAACAGCACTTCCAGTTGACCGGGGCAGTTCTAGCAGGGCAGAAATTTGACGAACTGACTTGTTGGAAAGGTGGCATCCTATGACGATGCCACATTGAAAGTCACTGAGCACTTCAGTAAGGTCATTCTACTGCCAATGTTTGTCTATTGAGATTGCATGGTTGTGTGCGCGATTTTATACACCTGTCAGCAACGGGTGTTGCTGAAATAGACAAAACAAACTAATTGAAGGGGGGGTCCACATACTTTTGTGTATATATAGTGTAAATCTGTGCACATTCCTCAGTAATGAATTACTTTAAATGTCATTGAACTCCCTCAGTCACCTATGCTACTAGCGTACTCAGTAATATTCAGATCTGAACTAAATATCACTACTTCCCTTCAGAAATGATTCACACACCTTGACTTTTTCCATATTTTGCTGTGTTTCAGCCTGTATTTAAAATCTATTACATTGAGATTTGTTGTCACTGGCCTACACACAATACCCCATAGTATCAAAGTGGAATTATATTTTTAGAAATGTTTACTAATGAATTACCAATGAAAAGCTGAAGTGTCTTGAGTCATTAAGTATTTAACCCCTTTTGTTATGGTAAAGTCAAAATAAGTTCAGGAGTAAAAATGTGCTTGACAAGATACATAATAAGTTGCACTCACTCTGTGTGAAATAATAGTGTTTAGCATGTTTTCGAATGACTACCTCATATCTGTACCCCACACATACAATTATCTGTAAGGTCCCTCAGTCGAGCAGTGAATTTCATACACAAAGACCAGGAAGGTTTACCAATGCCTCGCAAAGAAGGGCACCTATTGGTAGATGGGTAAAATAAAAAAAATTAAGCAGACATTGAATATCCCTTTGAGCATGGTGTGTATTAATGCACTACGAAGATACAGGGTCCTAACTAACTCATTTGCCGGAGAGGAAGGAAACCGCTCAGGGATTTCACCATGAGGTCAATGGTGACTTTAAAACAGTTACAATTTAATGGCTTTGATAGGATAAAAATTGAGGATGGATTAACAACATTGTAGTTACTTGACAATACTTACTTTGGTGTTTTTACTATTTTGTTGCATTACAACCTGTAATTTTAATTGATTTTTATTTGTAATTTCATGTAATGGACATACACAAAATAGTCCAAATTGGTGAAATACAAAAAAATTACTTGTTTAAAAAAATTATAAAAAATGGAAAAGTGGTGCGTGCATATGTATTCACCCCCTTTGCTATGAAGCCCCTAAATAAGATCTGGTGCAACCAATTACCTTGAAGTCACATAATTAGTTAGATTGCACAAAGGTGGACTTTATTTAAGTGTCACAGGATCTGTCACATGATCTCAGTGTATATATACACCTGTTCTGAAAGGCCCCAGAGTCTGTAACACCACCAAGCAAGCGGCACTATGAAGACCAAGGAGCTCTCCAAACAGGCCAGGGACAAAGTTGTGGAGAAGTACAGATCAAGGTTGGGTTATAAAAAAATATCAGAAACTTTGAACATCGCACGGAGCACCATTAAATCCATTATTAAAAAATGGAAAGAATATGGCACCACAACAAACCTGCCAAGAGAGGGTCGCCCACCAAAACTCATGGACCAGGCAAGGAGGGCATTAATCAGAGAGGCAACAAAGAGACCAAAGATAACCCTGAAGGGGCTGCAAAGTTCCACAGCAGGGATTGGAGTATCTGTCCATAGGACCACTTTAAGCCATACACTCCACAGAGCTGGGCTTTACGGAAGAGTAGCCAGAAAAAAATAACCAAACATGTTTGGTGTTTGCCAAAAAGCATGTGGGAGACTTCCCAAACATATGGAAGAAGGTACTCTTGTCAGATGAGACTAAAATGTAGCTTTTTGGTCATCAAGGAAAATGCTATGTCTGGCCCAAACCCAACACCTCTCATCACCCTGGGAACACTATCCCCACAGTGAAGCATAGTGGTGGCAGCTTCATGCTGTGGGGATGTTTTTAATCGGCAGTGACTGGGAAATACAGGGAAATTGTTGAGGGGAAACCTGTTTCAGTCTTACCGAGATTTGAGACTGGGACGGCGGTTCACCTTCCAGCAGGACAATGACCCTAACCATACTGCTAAAGCAACACTCGAGTGGTTTAAGGGGAAACAATTAAATGTCTTGGGATGGCCAAGTCAAAGCCCAGACCTCAATCCAATTGAGAATCTGTGGTATGACTTAAAGATTTACACCAGTAGAATCCATCCAACTTGAAGGAGCTGGAGCAGGTTTGCCTTGAAGAATGGGCAAAACAAAAATTCAAGTGGCTAGATGTGCCAAGCTGATAGAGACATACTCCAAGAGACTTGCAGCTGCAAAAGGTGGTTCTACAAAGTATTGACTTTGGGGGGTGAATAGTTATGCACGCTCAAGTTCTGTTTTTTTTTGTCTTATTTCTTGTTTGTTTTACAATAAACAATATTTTGCATCTTCAAAGTGGTAGGCATGTTGTGTAAATCAAATGATACAAACCCCCCAAAAATCTATTTTAATTCCAGGGTGTAAGGCAACAAAATAGGAAAAATGCCACGGGGAGGTGAATACTTTCGCAAGCCACTGTACCTAAGTGACCGAGTGAATAGAAGGAAGCCTGTGCAGAATAAACATGCACCCTGTTTGTGACAAGGCACTAAAGTAATACTGCAAAAAATGTGGCAAAGCAATTCACTTTTTGTCCTGAATAAAAAGTGTTTTGTTTGGGGCAAATCCAATACAACACATTACTGAGTACCATATTTTCAAGCATAGTGGTGGCTGCATCATGTTATGGGTATGCTTGTAATCGTTAACGACTGGGGAGCTTTTCAGGATAAAAACGAAATGGAGCTAAGCACAGGCAAAATCCTAGAGGAAAACATGTTTCTACCAGACACGGGGAGATGAATTCACCTTTCAGCAGAACAATAACCTAAAACACCAAGCCAAATCTACACAGGAGTTGCTTACCAAGAAGACAGTGAATATTCCGGAGTGGCCGAGTTACAGTTTTGGCTGAAATATGCTTGAAAACCTATGGCAAGACTTGAAAATGGTTGTCTAGCAATGATCAACAACCAATTTGACAGAGCTGAGAATAATGGGCAAATATTGTACAATCCAGGTGTGCAAAGCTCTTAGAGAATTAATGAGCAAGACTCACAGCTGTAATCACTGCCAAAGATGATTCTACCATGTATTGACTCGGCTGTGAATACTTATGTAAATCTGATATTTCTGTATTTCATTTAAAATACAGTTGCAAAAAATTCTAAAAACATGTTTTCACTTTGTCATTATTGGGTATTGTCTGTAGATGGGTGAGAGAGAAAATATATATTAATCCAGGCTGTAAGACAAATACATTTGGAATAAGTCCAGGGGTATGAATACTTTCTGAAGACACTGTATGATTGAAGGCAAAAACAAATCTAATATTCCTCAGTACTTTCTATGTGACAAAAGAACACCGAACAAGGAAATTAAATATAAATGTTACTGAAAGCCAGGTTTGTAAGCCCTTGTGCACATCTAATTCTAGACATATCAGTGAGAAAGATAGACCGAGAGTGAGCAGGAGGTAGAGAGGGAGGAAGAGTGAGAGAAAAAAGAGAGAGAAACGGAGACGGAAAGAGATGTACAAAAAAATGAAAATTGGTATCTGCCATACTTATTACAGCCAACTCACTGGAGGAAATCTCCACCAACATAATGGGGACAACGCTGAGTTGATGGCCCTGGTGGTAATAAGGTAATTTAGCGGAGATAATTGAATTCACTATCACATCGTATCACATACTCATTGAAAACAAGGTCCGGGGCGAAATAGAGCATTCTGCCGTTGGCATTCTTGTAGGACCTCCATCCCAAGCCGAACACCATCACCCCCATCCATGAATGCTGGATGACTGTCATCTGGTCATCCACATGCAGATTCCGAAAACCTGAGAAGAAAATGAATAACCACATGGAAATGGATAACAATCATTGATTACAATATAATTATCATAATACGATACATGCCTTCACTACCTCCAATGTGCTGCAATGCCATTGCAAACTTGTTATAAATAAAATGTCATCTTCTAAACAATTAATCAAGAACAACATGGAAATACATTTCTTCTATTCCAGTACTGTACCTGGCAAGCCTTTGGCCCACTTGACCACTTTGACAAGTTGGCGCTCCCCGAGTTCGTTGAGGCTGGTGAGCAGCGCTGCAGCTGAGTCCGGCTGGCATTGGTCATGTCCCGCATTTACCACCTCTGGCTCAATGGATTCCAAGATGTTAAGGAACACCAGCTGGGAATGGAAGCTCAGGCCGGATTGGGGAGAGACTCCCTGGATGGTATCAGTGGGGCCTTGGGTGGGCAGATCCTCCTCCGGACTCTTCAGCTGTACAATCTTCTTCAGTTTACGTGCTACATAAGGTCAAGAAATGGGACACGGATGAGTAATGGTAGAAGAATAGTGTAATATTTGCTGCAACTGTTGTGAGAGAAAAATGACAAGATTGTTATAATACTGTTTATGCATCTCTAATAGCTTTGAGTCTCTCATCTGTGTCTATGGGACTGAGTTGGGCCTCTGGAGCTTGAGCTGACTATTGATTCATGACTTGGTGATAAAAACCTACAGCTGGCATTCCATAGATAAGATGTGGTGTGTGTGACCCGAGATAGAGATAGCCTGGAGGAGTAGAACAATCCCTTATTGCGTCTAATCATTCTTGCATCTGGGAAATGGCACCGGGTGTAGATGACCACAGGAAATTAACCCAAGGTGGCTTATGATGCCCCCCGATCAGCATTGGAGGGGTGGAACCAGCCCTGGCTAAGCATTTTTAGGTCTCCTATAGAAGATCTCTGTTTTTTCATTAAAGGTTAAACTCTCAGCAAAACACCTGAGAGTGTGCGGTAGACCAGCTTCATTATTGCAATAATTAATCAATATTAAATAAAGATGATTGTTTGAAGAAATTACAAGTCTCTCTCAGTTTTCATGAATTTCCACAACACTGTTAACAATTGCCAAATCAGAGGAAAGGAAAATGTGAGAGGAATGAAAGTTTAAAGATAACAAAAGAACAACAGAGAAGGACGTACCAAGGGAGAGCATACTCTTGACAGGTGAGACTGTAAGAAGATATGTCACACTGTACGCTATAGTGAAAAGCCAACTTGTTTCAAATAATATCCCATTCAAAGTTTAATTATGATATACAGTGCAATCGGGAAGTATTCAGACTCCTTGACTTTTTCCACATTTTGTTACGTTACAGCCTTATTCTAAAATTGACTAAATACAATGTTTCCACGTAAATCTACACACAATACCCCATAATGACAAAGTAAAAACAGGTTTTTAGAATTTTTGCTAATTTATATTTTAAAATATTAAAAATCTATTACATTTACATAAGTATGCAGACCTTTTAACTCAGTACTTTGTTGAAGCACCTTTGGCAGCAATTACAGCATCAAGTCTTATTGGGTATGACGCTACAAGCTTGGCACACCTGTATTTGGGGAATTTATTTTTTTAAATTATTTAAAACAAACTGAAATATCAAATTTACATAAGTATAGAGACTAGAAATTGAGCTCAGGTGCCTCCTGTTTCCATTACAAATCCTTGAGCTGTTTCTAAAACTTGGCCCTCATACCACCCTCATGGAGTCTGTTTCTGACCGTTTGAGCAGACACACGCACATTTGTGGCCTGCTGGAGGTAATTTTGCAGGGCTCTGGTAGTGCTCCTCCTTGCACAAAGGCGGAGGTAGCGGTCCTGCTGCTGGGTTGTTGCCCTCCTACGGCCTCCTCCACGTCTCCTGATGTACTGGCCTGTCTCCTGGTAGCGCCTCCATGCTCTGGACACTACGCTGACAGACACAGCAAACCTTTTTGCCACAGCTCGCATTGATGTGCCATCCTGGATGAACTGCACTACCTGAGCCACTTGTGTGGGTTGTAGACTCTGTCTCATGCTACCACTACAGTGAAAACACCACCAGCATTCAAAAGTGACCAAAACATCAGCCAGGAAGCATAGGAACTGAGAAGTGGTCTGTGGTCACCACCTGCAGAACCATTCCTTTATTGGGGGTGTCTTGCTAATTGCCTATAATTTCCACCTTTTGTCTATTCCATTTGCACAACAGCATGTGAAATTTATTGTCAATCAGTGTTGCTTCCTAAGTGGACAGTTTGATTTCACAGAAGTGCGATTGACTTGGAGTTACATTGTGTTGTTTAAGTGTTCCCTTTATTTTTTTTGAGCAGTGTATACAGTACCAGTCAAAAGTTTGGACACACCTACTTATTCAAGGGTTTTATTTATTTTTACAATTTTCTACATTGTAAAAGGGTGAAGACATCAAAACAATGAAATAACACCTATGGAATCATGTAGTGACGACAAAAAGTGTTTACAGTTGAAGTCGGAAGTTTACATACTGTTGTGTACTGGAGACGAAGTCAGGTGCAGGAGAGCAGAGTGTAGTTAACAGGCACACTTTTTTTACGGTCCAAACGAAAGTACATAAACGTACCCAAAACACGGAACATGAACAAAAGTCTGGCACGTGACAATATCCACATAACATTAAACAATTTCACACAAAGACATGGAGGGGAACAGAGGACTAAATACATTCAGTGTGATTAGGGAATGAAAACCAGGTGTGTATGGAACAAGACAAAACAAATGGAAATATGAAATGGAGCGGCGATGGCTAGAAAGCCGATGACGTCGATCGCCGAACGCCGCCCGAACAAGGAGAGGGGCCGACTTCGGCGGAAGTCGTGAAACATACACTTAGGTTGGAGTCATTAAAACTCGTTTTTCAACCACTCCACAGATTTCTTGTTAACCTCTCTAGGGTATGTGGGATGGTAGCGTCTCACCTCGTGAACAGCCAGTAAAACTGCTGGGCGCCAAATTCAAAACAACAGAAATCCCATAATTAAAATTCCTCAAACATACATATATTTTACACCATTTTAAAGATACACTTGTTGTAAATCCAGCCACAGTGTCCGATTTCAAATAGGCTTTACGACGAAAGCAAACCAAACGATTACATTAGGTGAGTGCCTATTCACAGAAAAACACAGCCATTTTTCCAGACAAAAAGAGGAGTCACAACAAGCAGAAATATAGATAAAATTAATCACTAACCTTTGATGATCTTCATCAGATGACACTCATAGGACTTCATGTTACACAATACATGTATGTTTTGTTCGGTAAAGTTCATATTTATATCAAAAAATCTCAGTTTACATTGGCGCGTTATGTTCAGTAGTTCCAAAACATCCGGTGATTTTGCAGAGCCACATCAATTTACAGATGTTACAGTGTTACACATTGAATTTTAGATCCACTTCTCCTTAATGCAACCGCTGTGTCAGATTTCAAAAAAACTTTACGGAAAAAGCAAACCATGCAATAATCTGAGTACAGCGCTCAGACGACAAATCAACCCAAAGAGATATCCGCCATGTTGGATTCAACATAGGTCAGAAATAGCATTATAAATATTCACTTACCTTTGATGATCTTCATCAGAATGCACTCCCAGGAATCCCAGTTCCACAAAAAAAATAGTTTTGTTCGATAATGTCCATCATTTATGTCCAAATTCCTCCTTGATGTTTGCGCGTTCAGTACACAATCTAAACTCACGACGCGCACGCAAGTCCAGTGGAAAGTACGGACGAAAAGTCCAAAAAGTTCCGTTACAGTCCGTAGAAACATGTCAAACGATGTATAGAATCAATTTTTAGGATGTTTTTAAACATAAATCTTCAATAATGTTCCAACCGGAGAATTCCTTTGTCTTCAGCAATGCAATGGAACGCAGCTAACTCTCACATGAACGCGCATGGTCAGCGCATGGTCAGCTCGTGGCACTCTGGGAGAGACCTTACTCAATCTCCTCTCATTCACCCCCACTTCACAGTAGAAGCATCAAACAAGGTTCTAAAGACTGTTGACATCTAGTGGATGCCTTAGGAAGTGCAACATGACCCCATTTTCACTGTATCTTGGATAAGCAAAGAGTTGAAAACCTACAAACCTCAGATTTCCCACTTCCTGGTTGGATTTTTTCTCAGGTTTCTGCCTGCCATATGAGTTCTGTTATACTCACAGACATCATTCAAACAGTTTTAGAAAAGTCAGAGTGTTTTCTATCCAAATCTACTAATAATATACATATCCTAGGATCTGGGCCTGAGTAGCAGGCAGTTTACTCTGGGCACGCTTTTCATCCGGACGTGAAACTACTGCCCCCTACCCCAAAGAAGTTAACGAACTATAGTTTTGGCAGGTCGGTTAGGACATATACTTTGTGCATGAGACAAGTCATTTTTCCAACAATTTTTTACAGACAGATTATTTCACTTATAATTCCCTGTATCACAATTTCAGTGGGTCAGAAGTTTACATACAAGTTAAGTTTAAACAGTTATATTTTTCTTTCATCAGACCAGAGGACATTTCTCCAAAAAGTACAATCTTTGTCCTCATGTGCAGTTGCTAACCGTAGTCTTGCTTTTTTAATGGCAGTTTTGGAGCAGTGGCTTCTTCCTTGCTGAGCGGCCTTTCAGGTTATGTTGATATAGGACTCGTTTTACTGTGGATATAGATACTTTTGTACCTTTTCCTCCAGCATCTTCACAAGGTCCTTTTTTGTTGTTCTGGGATTGATTTGCATTTTTCGCACCAAAGTACTTTCATCTCTAGTAGATAGAACGCGTCTCCTTCCTGAGCAGTATGTCAGCGGCGTGGTCCCATGGTGTCCCATTGCGTACTATTGTTTGTACAGATGAACGTGGTACTTTCAGGTGTTTGGAAATTGCTCCCAAGGATGTACCAGACTTGTGGAGGTCCACAATTTTTTTTCTGAGGTCTTGGCTGATTTCTTTTGATTTTCCCATGACGTCAAGCTAAGAGGCACTGAGTTTGAAGGTAGGCCTTAAAATACATCCACAGGTACACCTCCAATTGACTAAAATGACTGTCATGTAGCCTATCAGAAGCTTCAAAAGCCATGACATAATTTTCTGGAATTTTCCAAGCTGTTTAAAGGCACAGTCAACTTAGTGTATGTAAACTTCTGACCCACTGGAATTGTGATACAGTGAATTATAAGTTAAATAATCTGTCTGTAAACAGTTGTTGGAAAAATTACTTGTGTACTGCACAAAGTAGATGTCCTAACCGACTTGCCAAAATTATAGTTTGTTGACAAGATATTTGTAGAGTGGTTGAAAAACAAGTTTTAATGACTCCAACCTAAGTGTATGTAAACTTTCGACTTCAACTGTATATAACCCACCATTCACTCAATATAATTATTTCTGCCAGATAACACTGTGGAGTTGCTGAGCTCTAGGTTCACACGGTTATTTCTGCTGCCTCTATATTTATTTTATTTATTTAACTAGGCAGGTCAGTTAAGAACAAATTCTTATTTTCAATGACAGCCTAGGAACAGTGGGTTATAACTGCCTTGTTCAAGGGCAGAATGACTGATTTTTACCTTGTCAGCTTGGGGATTCGATCTTGCAACCTTTCGGTTACTAGTCCAATGCTCTAACCACTAGGCTACCTGCCGCCCCGTGTTTGGCACTTGCGTGGGAGTGTGAGTGACAGAGAAATACTAATTGTTGCTTCCCAACTATCGGATCAATAACCTAATAAGCATTTCAAATACTCTAACTAAATGGTATGGCTAAGAGACATCCTCGCTGCTTTTACAAAGTTTTGTTGAAGTCTAAGGTGAGAATAGTTTTCCTGTGCATAGTTATTTCTCAGGTCAGCAGTTTAGTTCATCACAGTGGGACACTAGATGGAATCTAGAGAATAAGGGATTTGCTTATATGGGATCTTCAGTCTGCTTCCCCATTTATCCCAGGCTTAAGAAGCCCCTGAATCATTGACTAATAATGTCCCTCAACATGTGGTGCATGCACAGTTCCTCTAACCTGGATGCAATCATGGGAACTTGAGACTTCATCTTCTCAGTCTTTGTGTTTGTGACATTAACGAAGGGCGTTATGCTTAAAACATGCATAGTAATATTGATGACAGTATTATTAAACAAATGATTAATATAATAAATTAGTAAGAATTATGAATTTGCTCAGTGTGTGCCTCAACAGGCTTGGCCCCCACTACCACTACCCACCTCAAAGGCACTAGGTCATGGCTCTGAGAACTATTTCAATTCTAGCTTGGCATATCGCTTTATGAGCACAGGCCCAGAATAGACCTGTCCAGCTCTTATACAGTATACTGTACATGTGAACACCTGTTTTAACCCTCTCAGAGCCTATTCATGTGAAATACATGTTTGGAAGCAATTGTAAAGATAATGGTGGAGAAATCATTGCATATTAATCCCCAAAACGTATCATGTACTACCAATACTTTATCTAGCTAAGCCATCCATAGAAACACAGCCACAGGAAAGGAAACATCTTATCTTGAATATTACCATAATTGTTCCAAATGCATAAAATATAAATACACCAGGGCAAGGGATGACACATGGTCATGCATTTAGTGTCACACATGTTTGAGAGATGAATTGTTAAAAGAGTCCAATGTTCCACAGAGAAAAAATATACCAGTTGTGAAGGATAACTAGGTGAGCAATGTGAGAGGGAGGATTGTATGTTGGCTAGGGAATCAATGGCCATAGCAACAGTGGGCAGAGCATTTGGTAAGGTCACACTTGGCTAAGTCAATGGGCACACCATGTCACAGGGATACACCTTGATATTATTAGCAGCTGAACAAATGTAGCAATCATTTACTGTACTGTTACAGTATTATAATGGATGTACTTCAACACAGCAAACAAATTGTTTCCATATTTTAACGTTGGGATTAGTGTACTTTGTAATGTATTATGCTGTTTTTCTATAAGTGTCTACCAGGGGTACAGTGCCGAGAAAAAGTATTTGCCCACTTTCTGTTTTTTCTATATTTGCATATTCTTTACACTGAATGCTATCAGATCTTCAACCAAAA
Source organism: Salvelinus fontinalis (assembly GCF_029448725.1). Classification (NCBI taxonomy): domain Eukaryota; kingdom Metazoa; phylum Chordata; class Actinopteri; order Salmoniformes; family Salmonidae; genus Salvelinus; species Salvelinus fontinalis. The sequence goes on from NC_074666.1 coordinate 28,958,879, forward strand.
CTTAATATTAGATAAAGGAAACCTGAGTGAACAAATAACACATTTGTATACTTATTTAATTAGCAAAGTTATACAGCACCCAATGCCCCCGTGGGAAAAAGTTATTGCCCCCTTACACTGGTTGTGCCACCTTTAGCAACAATGACTGCAACCAAACGCTTTCTTGTGGTTGTTGATCAGTTTCTCACATGGCTGTGGAGGAATTTTGGCCCACTCTTCCATGCAGAACTGCTTTAACTAAGCAACATTTGAGGGGTTTTGAGCATGAACTGCTCATTTCAGGTCCTGCTATAACATTGGGTTTAGGTCTGGACTTTGGCTAGGCCATTCCAAAATGTTACATTTCTTGCTTTTCAGCCATTCTGATGTAGATTTGCTTGTGTGTTTTGGATCATTGTCTTGCAGCATGTCCCAGCTGCACTTAAGCTTCAGCTCATGGAGGGATGGCCTGACATTCTCCTTTAGAACTCTCTGATACAGACCAGATTTCATGGTTCTTTCAGTGATGGCAAGTCATCCAGGTCCTGAGGCAGCAAAGCATCCCCAAACCATCACACTACCACCACCATGCTTGACCATTGGTATGAGGTTCTTACTATGGAATGCAGTGTTTGGTTTTTGCCAGACATAACGAGACTCATGTCGTTAAAAAGTCGACTCAAGTTTGCCAAAACGCACCTATCAAGACTGGTCAAGTCTTTTGGAAGAATGTTATATGGGTAGATGCCCCAAACTTGTTGGACGACATGATTCCCCTTATGTCTGGCGAAAACCAAACACTGTCCAAAAATAGATGAAGCAACTGCAGATTGCCCCTTTAAGGAAATGTAGAGTGAACCATCGGTGCACCCTTGGATCCCAGTATTATTGTTCATTTATTTTTTCAATCTGCGTAATGAAAAGTGCCTCAGTAGCTGAATCATAATAAGCTGGTAAATCATGACATTTCTATTTCAGATGTAATAAATAACCCTTCATGTAATTTAGAGAAAGAAAATCATTAAAACATTCCTCCAAGGATTCACAAATATATTAACAATTTTAGTATCTTATCTTGGCACTGATCTTTGCATAACACATAGTAAATAGGTCAGGTTAAGATCTACGCCTCCTTCAAACTGATGCCAACCCAAACAAAGGCAGCCAAGGCATGAGTTCTCTCTGTAACTCACCCAATTTAGAGGAAATCTAAACATATACAATATACTGATTTCCACAATCTTTATGGAATGGCTCAGACGAGTGGAGGAGATCTATTAATTAAGAGGTACACATGGCATTTGGTATTATTTCAGATTTGTAGGTATAGCTCAACAATGTCAAGCTGAATACTTGAGCGCCACTGAGTGTACAAAACATTACACTTCCTAATATTGAGTTGCACTCTACATGGACTATACAAGGTGTCGAAAGCATTCCAGAAGGATGCTGGCCCATGTTGACTACAATGCTTCCCACAGTTGTGTCAAGTTGGCTGGATATCCTTTGGGTGGTGGAACATGCTTGATACACATGGGAAACTGTTCACCGTACATTGCAGTTCTTGACACACTGAAACCTGTGCGTATGGCACCAACTATCATACCCCATTTAAATATTTTGTCTTGCCCATTCACCCTCAATGGCACACATACACAATTCATGTCTCAATTGTCTCACGGCTTAAAAATCCTTCTTTAACCGGTCTCCTCCCCTTCATCTACACTGATTTGAAGTGGATTTAGCAAGTGACATCAATAAGGGATCATAGCTTTTACCTTGATTCACCTGGTTAGTCTACAGTTGAAGTCAGAAGTTTACATACACCTTAGCCAAATATATTTAAAAACTCAGTTTTTCACAATTCCTGACATTTAATCCTAGTAAAAAGACCCTGTCTTAGGTCAGTTAGGATCACCACTTTATTTTAAGAATGTGAAATGTCAGAACAATAGTAGAGAGTGATTTATTTCAGCTTTTATTTCTTTCATCACATTCCCAGTAGGTCAGAAGTTTACATACAGGGGGGCAAAAAAGTATTTAGTCAGCCACCAATTGTGCAAGTTCTCCCACTTAAAAAGATGAGAGAGGCCTGTAATTTTCATCATAGGTACACTTCAACTATGACAGACAAAATGAGGAAAAAAATCCAGAAAATCACATTGTAGGATTTTTTATGAATTTATTTGCACATTATGGTGGAAAATAAGTATTTGGTCAATAACAAAAGTTTATCTCAATACTTTGTTATATACCCTTTGTTGGCAATGACAGAGGTCAAACGTTTTCTGTAAGTCTTCACAAGGTTTTCACACACTGTTGCTGGTATTTTGGCCCATTCCTCCATGCAGATCTCCTCTAGAGCAGTGATGTTTTGGGGCTGTTGCTGGGCAACACGGACTTTCAACTCCCTCCAAAGATTTTCTATGGGGTTGAGATCTGGAGACTGGCTAGGCCACTCCAGGACCTTGAAATGCTTCTTATGAAGCCACTCCTTCGTTGCCCGGGCGGTGTGTTTGGGATCAATGTCATGCTGAAAGACCGAGCCACGTTTCATCTTCAATGCCCTTGCTGATGGAAGGAGGTTTTCACTCAAAATCTCACGATACATGGCCCCATTCATTCTGTCCTTTACACGGATCAGTCGTCCTGGTCCCTTTGCAGAAAAACAGCCCCAAAGCATGATGTTTCCACCCCCATGCTTCACAGTAGGTATGGTGTTCTTTGGATGCAACTCAGCACTCTTTGTCCTCCAAACATGACGAGTTGAGTTTTTACCAAAAAGTTCTATTTTGGTTTCATCTGACCATATGACATTCTCCCAATCTTCTTCTGGATCATCCAAATGCTCTCTAGCAAACTTCAGACGGGCCTGGACATGTACTGGCTTAATCAGGGGGACACGTCTGGCACTGCAGGATTTGAGTCCCTGGCGGCGTAGTGTGTTACTGATGGTAGGCTTTGTTACTTTGGTCCCAGCTCTCTGCAGGTCATTCACTAAGTCCCCCCGTGTGGTTCTGGGATTTTTGTGATCATTTTGACCCGACGTGGTGAGATCTTGCGTGGAGCCCCAGATCGAGGGAGATTATCAGTGGTCTTGTATGTCTTCCATTTCCTAATAATTGCTCCCACAGTTGATTTCTTCAAACCAAGCTGCTTACCTATTGCAGATTCAGTCTTCCCAGCCTGGTGCCGGTTCTACAATTTTGTTTCTGGTGTCCTGTGACAGCTCTTCGGTCTTGGCCATAGTGGAGTTTGGAGTGTGACTGTTTGAGGTTGTGGACAGGTGTCTTTTATACTGATAACAAGTTCAAACAGGTGCCATTAATACAGGTAACGAGTGGAGGACAGAGGAGCCTCTTAAAGAAGAAGTTACAGGTCTGTGAGAGCCAGAAATCTTGCTTGTTTGTAGGTGACCAAATACTTATTTTCCACCATAATTTGCAAATAAATTCATTAAAAATCCTACAATGTGATTTTCTGGATTTATTTTTCTCATTTTGTCTGTCATAGTTGAAGTGTACCTATGATGAAAATTACAGGCCTCTCTCATCTTTTTAAGTGGGAGAACTTGCACAATTGGTGGCTGACTAAATACTTTTTTGCCCCACTGTACACTCAATTAGTATTTGGTAGCATTGCCTTTAAATTGTTTAACTTGGGTCAAACGTTTCGGGAAGACTTCCACAAGCTTCCCACAAATTGAAGTGAATTTTGGCCCATTCCTCCTGACAGAGCTGGAGTAACTGAGTCACGTTTGTAGGCTTCCATGCTCACACACGCTTTTTCAGTTCTGCCCACACATTTTCTACGGGATTGAGGTCAGGGCTTTGTGATGGCCACTCCAATACCTTTTTTTGCCACAACTTTGGAAGTATGCTTGGGATCATTGTTCATTTGGAAGACCCATTTGCGACCAAGCTGTAACTTCCTGACTGATGTCTTGAGATGTTGCTTCAATATATCCACATAATTTTCCTTACTCATGATGCCGTCTATTTTGTGAAGTAGACGCCGCAAAGCACCCCCACAACATGATGCTGTCCCTCCCGTGCTTCACGGTTGGAATGGTGTTCTTCGGCTTGCAAGCCTCCCCTTTTTTCCTCCAAACATAACGATGGTCATTATGGCCAAACAGTTCTATTTTTGTTTCATCAGACCAGAGGACATTTCTCCAAAAAGTGCGATCTTTGTCCCCATGTGCAGTTGCAAACCGTAGTCTGGCTTTTTTTAAATGGCAGTTTTGGAGCAGTGTATTCTTCCTTGCTGAGCGGCCTTTCAGGTTATGTCGATATAGGACTTGTTTTACTGTAGATATACTGTATGTCATGGAAAGAGAAGGTTTTCCTAATGTTTTGTACACTCAGGGTATATTATGTGGATGAATTATGTGGTTGCAGTATATTAATCAGTTTACACAAATGGTACAACTTGGGCTTGGCCTACAAGTGGACATGACTTAAATATAACAATGTTACATAACACACCATATAACTACATGATGCATAAAATATGGAGATCATTTAGATCTAATTGATCATGATATAAAGATCTTAAACAAACGTGAGTAATGCACAACTGTAATGGGTTACATTTAAGCATGTTAGCGAGTAGTTATGGTTAGAGTTTCATGTCTAAAACCCCGTTAGGTCGATGTCCACGGCCCACTGAAATCTAATTAGCATAATACAAAAACCCCTATCAAAATTCGTCAGTTTAAGCTGGAGATTGTTTTTTGCATTGCATGCGTCTCAATCCACCGCAATCCACCGCCTACAAACTATTATGACCTCTATGGAACGATGAGACTCTCACGAACACAAGTGTCTTGGGGTTCCTCTTAAGTCGGTACAGCCGACCTGCCAACTTCTTTCTGTCTGTAGCATCCGAACAGTTTGGGCTACACACTAATATGGCCCCTATGTGCAAAGATGAGACGCCCACAGGCCTCACATGACTCGTCTGAAGATCCACCCGTTACCAGTTAAAAAATATATGAAAGTATATAAGGAGACTGTTTAGTGTCAAAAATAAGGGGTTAAATACATGGCCATTTTTTTATTTATTTTTTACAAACGTTTCCGGATCTCACTTATATGTCTCAGATATAGGACATATACTTAAAAATAAAATTCCTTTACATTTTTTGGGGGACTATCAGTTGTTCCGTAGTGAGTCTGTTATTCATGGGTGGCAGGTAGCCTAGCGGTTAAGAGTGTTGGGCCAGTAACTGAAAGGTCGCTGGTTAAAATCCCCCGAGCAGACTTGGTGACAAATCTTCCGATGTGCCCTTGAGCAAGGCATTTAACCCTAATTGCTCCTGGAAGTCACTCAGATAAGACCGTCTGCTAAATGACTAAAATGTAATTCTATATGTTTGTATGGGCTAATATCAGTAAGGCCAAATAAAATGTTTTATGAAATAATTTTTGTATGTATTGTTTTCTTCTTCAAGGGGTCTTAAAATTCTAAATCAAATAGATCCTTCTTAAACAATGACATATAGCTTAGTAGAAACCCCTCCAGCTTAGACAGGACTTTTATTTAACTGTACATAGATTTTTCTATTGTGGTATTGACTGTACGTTTGTTTATGTTTAACTCTGTGTTGTTGTCGTCGCACTGCTTTGCTTTATCTTGGCCAGGTCGCAGTTGTAAATGAGAACTTGTTCTCAACTGGCCTGTCTGGTTAAATAAAGGTGAAATAAAAAAATATGATTTTAATCGTCTAACAGTAGTATATACTGTAAGGACCGACTCCGGAGATGAGAAGCAGGTACGAGGAGTCAACATTTAATAATGAACAGACATGAAACAAGACCGGCACAGCGTCAGCACACGGGCAAAACAACGACATTCGACAATCAATGCAGCAGCGGGGAACAGAGATGGGGAACTGACAAATATAGAGGAGGTAATAAACAGGGGATTGAGTCCAGGTGAGTCCAATAATACGCTGATGCACATGACGGGGAAAGGCAGATGTGCATACTGATGGTGAGAGGAGTGCGTAATGCTGGGGAGCCTGGCGCCTTTGAGCGTCAGGGAGGGAGAGCTGGAGAAGGCGTGACAATATACATTGACACATTTTCATGAAGGTAATGGTGAACTAACATATGCTAGCACAGTCAAACAAATCTTTGGCACTTGCTTGTTACTTTCCTGCACAAAGATTTGTTAGAGATTTCTACACACTCTTCAAAAACATTGAATTGATCATGGTATTTAAATTGCCCTTCACCAAGGCAAATACAGAGAGGAAGGTTTAATGATCCGTTGGATAATGGGAAAAGGTCCATGTCTCAAATCCAAGTCATAATTAATTTTTTAAGCAAGAAGAGGTAGGGTGGGTATTGGCAGTTGGTGTAATTACCTTCAACTGTGACTACCCTTCTAGACACAACATATTTAATCCCAGGGTTGATTACTAGGCCTCAGCCAACAAAGAAAGTCTATCCTGTAACCATATGACATGTCTCTTTTTATATGCTAATGAGTAGGTTCGGAGCAAGAAAAGGTCACCCAGGTTATTCGATTATATTTTCAAGGTTTTTTTCTCTGTCAATGAACCTCTGCTAAATGAAATAGCTTAAGTGGATCTGTAAAATGAACTGCCATATCAAGTGTTCTATTATGGAAAGTAATTACAGTTCTGAGAGTAATAATGTAATATGGAATTCATCATTCCAAATGAAAACCTCCATGCAATGATACTTGACTGGTCTCTTCCATTTTTCAGGAGTAGCAAATTCAACAATGCATTATTCCGTAATCAGAGAAGAATCTTTCACATTTGAAGCTCTCGTCTGAGCTTTCAAATTACAGTCCTAAACTTACCTGTGAGAAAGTACACAGTGCACAATAAAAATCCATGAGAGAGGCATCTGAGGGGAAGGAAGGCTCTTTCTAACTACACCCGGAATGGAGGTACCTTTTCCCTGACAATCACAGCATCACATCACATTTTCCCCCCATGGGCTTGTCAGCATCTGGTGGCTAAATTACCAGCATTTCTGCTCCTTTAATTCACGTGTCTCATGTCTACTTTGTGCTTCTCTGTGCAGTTGTCACCATTAACAGAATGAGAAAATGGAAGGGAGTGAAAATTTAACACAAGAACTAAAATTAGTCCAGAACATGTCCATCTTTGAGACCTCATACGACAAACAGCTAAGGAAAAGTGAATGAAATAGGTCTAAATTGCCTGGTGGCACAGTCAGGGGCTTGATTAGCAGTAGTATTCTCCTTTGTGATGCAGCGATTCAACAAAGCTGGCTAAGATGTGTAGTACGGGTTGCAACATTCACAAGAAATCAGGTACTTATTCTAAAGGAGACCATTTCTGAAAGATAATCCATGCTGAGTTTAACTCTAAAGTTCAGTTGTATTCCCTAAAATTGGAAATGTGCTGAGGGTCTTATGCTGTATATGGGGGATTCTACAGAACTGAGGCACATTTTAGTCCCACCCCCCAAAAAATATATTTTTTAAACTGTCTCCAAACAGGGCATTTATTTACATCATGATATGTTCAAATTCAATCCAAGGAAATAACAAACATATTTTTAAAATAATATAATCAAAAGTAATTGTTTATACACCTATTTGTATTGAAAGGTGGCTGTCCCAAACTCCTAAACTTCTTGTTTGAAAATTTACATTATTATTAATGAATTTATATATTTATTTAAACACTGCTATTTCAGTAGAACATCTTGAATTGTTATATTATTACACTGAAATATACTGATCTAATTAGTAGTTTTGTTTATTGTTAAACATCTTTTAACAATAACAAGCTGTCCCACCTTTTGATGTCACTACCGAAATATACACACTAAAAGACTGTAGAATGAATGTGTCATAAGCCAACCAATATCACCAGGTGATGGCACATCACCCGACCCACCACAATACGCCTTTTACTAACAGAAGCATCATCAGACCTCTGTAGTAGACTATTTCATTTCTCTCTTTCAAAGCTCTGGAAACCGAGCAGAAAATGCTGTGCTCTAAAGATGGCATCGTAGACACACATACATTAGAAGATATTTGTCGATCTGATTAGAAACATTATGCTCACAACCTTAATCTCCTAAATGATGTCACTGGTGTATTTTGTTAGAATTTAGAAACACAATACCGTTCAAATTTTGGGATCACTTAGAAATGTCCTTGTGTTTGAAAGAAAAGCTATTTTTTTTTGTCCATTAAAATAACATAAAATTGATCAGAAATACAGTGTAGACATTGTTAATTTTGTAAATGACTATTGTAGGTGGAAACGGGTGATTTTTAATGGAATATCTACATAGGTGTACAGAGGCCCATTATCAGCAACCATCACTCCTGTCTACCAATGGCACGTTGTATTAGCTAATCCAAGTGTATCATTTTAAATTGATCATAATTGATCATTAGAAAACCCTTTTGCAATTATGTTAGCACAGCTGAAAACTGTTGTTCTGCTTAAAGAACCAATAAAACTTGCCTTCTTCAGACTAGTTGAGTATCTGGAGCATTAGCATTTGTGGGTTCGATTACAGGCTCAAAATGGCCAGAAACAAAGGACTTCCTTCTGAAACTCATTAGTCTATTCTTGTTCTGAGAAATGAAGGCTATTCCATGCGAGAAATTGCCAAGAAACTAAAGATCTCGTACAACGATGTGTACTACTCCCTTCACAGAACAGCGCAAACTGGCTCTAACCAGAATAGAAAGAGGAGTGGGAGGCCCCGGTGCACAATTGAGCAAGACGACAAGTACATTAGAGTGTCTAGATTGAGAAACAGCTGCAACTTGATGAGCGGGAAACAAACGATGCCAGTCAGCCTGCACAGCCGGCCCATTGAAAGCCTATAGACAAGATTAAATTAACAATCATCTGATGAGTAACAGTATTAGGCCTATCAGTTGTCAAATTGGACATTAAGAGATGGAGTATTTTGTAATTAACAGATCATTAATTTATCAAATCCTCCTTCAGAGTCACATGCAGTTAAACATTTAGAATTCTATATAGTATCAGAAAGAGCATATTCTGCAGTTTCTACTACACTTACACTATATACAGTGCACTTGGAAATGATTCAGACCCCTCCTTTTCCACATTTCGTTATGATACTTATTCTAAAATATAAAATCACATTTTATAAGTCACATGCGCCGAATACAAAAGTGAAATGCATACTTACAAGCCTCTAACCAACAATTCAGTTTTAAAAATATGAATAAGAATAAGAAATAAAAGTAACAACTAGATAAAGAGCAGCAGTAACATAACAACAGCGAGACTATATACACGGGATATCGGTACAGAGTCAATGTGCGGGGGCACCGGTTAGTCAAGGTAATCTGTACATGTAGGTAGAGTTAATAAAGTGACTATGCATAAATAATAAAGAGAGTAGCAGCGGCGTAAAAGGGGGGGGGGGGAATGCAAATAGTTTGGGTAGCCATTTGATTAGATGTTCAAGAGTTTTATGGCTTGGGAGTAGAAGCATCATCAGGCTTCTTGGACCAAGACTTGGCATTCCGGTACCACTTGCCGTGCGGTAGCAGAGAGGTGCCCCTGTGTTGAGTATCAGCGTGGCGGATGTGTTGTTACCTACCCTTACCACCTGGGGGCGGCCTGTCAGGAAGTCCAGGATCCAGTTGCAGAGGGAGGTGTTTAGCTTATTGATGAGCTTTGAGGGCACAATGGTGTTGAACGCTGAGCTGTAGTCAATGAATAGCACTCTCGCATAGGTGTTAATTTTGTCCAGGTGGGAAAGGGCAGTGTGGAGTGCAATAGAGATCGCATCATCTGTGAATCTGTTAGGGCGGTATGCAAATTGGAGTGGTCAGCGCATGCTCGCAGTACACATCCTGGTAATCCGTCTGGCTCTGCGGCCTTGTGAATGTTGACCTGTTTAAAGGTCTTACTCACATCGGCTGCGGAGAGCATGATCACAGTCTTTCGGATCAGCTGGTATTCTCATGCATGTTTCAGTGTTATTTGCCTCAAAGCGAGCATACAGCGCCTTGCAAAAGTATTTTTCCTATTTTGGGGCATTACAACCTGTAATTTAAATTGATTTTTATTTGGATTTCATGTAATGGACATACACAAAATAGTCCAAATTGGTGAAGTGAAATTAAAAAAAGAACTTGTTAAAATAAATTGACAAAAATTTTAAACGGAAAAGTGGTACGTGCATATGTATTATGAAGCCCCTAAATAAGATCTGGTGCAATCAATTACCGTCAGAAGTCACATAATTAGTTAAATAAAGTCCACCTGTGTACAATCTAAGTGTGATATGATCTCAGTATATATACACATCTGTTCTGAAAGGCCCCAGAGTCTGCAACACCACTAAGCAAGGGGCACCACCATGAAGGCACCATGAAGACCAAGGATCTCTCCAAACATGTCAGGGACAAAGTTGTGGAGAAATACGGATCAGGGTTGGGTTACAAAAAAATATCAGAAACTTTGAACATCCCACGGAGCACCATTATAAAATAAATTGAAATAATATGGCATCACAACAAACCTGCCAAGAGAGGGCCTCCCACCAAAACTCACGGACCAGGTAAGGAAGCATTAATCAGAGAGGAAACAAAGAGACCAAAGATAACCCAGAAGGAGCTGTAAAGCTCCACAGCGGAGATTGGAGTATCTGTCCATAGGACCACTTTAAGCCGTACACTCCACAGAGCTGGGATTTACAGAAGAGTGGCCAGAAATATGCCATTGCTTAAAGAAAATATAAGCAAACACATTTGGTGTTTGCCAAAAGGCATGTGGGAGACTCCGCAAACATATGGAAGAAGGTACTCTGGACAGATGAGACTAAAATTGAGGTTTTTGGCCATCAAGAAAAACGCTATGTCTGGCGCAAACCCACAACCTCTCATCACCCCGAGAACAACATCCCCACAGTGAAGCATGGTGGTGGCAGCATCATGCTGTGGGAATGATTTTCATCGGCAGGGACTGGGAAACTGGTCAGAATTGAAAGAATGGTGTATGGCGCTAAATATAGGGAAATTCTTGAGGGAAACCTGTTTCAGTCTTCCAGAGATTTGAGACTGGGACGGAGGTTCCATCGCTTCCAAAGGTGCTTCAACAAAGTACTGAGTAAAGGCTCTGAATACTTATGTAAATATGATATTTCAGTTGTAATTTTTTTAATAAACTGACAAACATTCTAAGAACCTGTTTTTACATTGTAATTATGGGGTATTGTGTGTAGATTGATGATGGTAGAAAAACAATTTAATCTATTTTAGAATAAGGCTGTAACGTAACAAAATGTGGAAAAAAATCTTCAAATTAGTGGATTTAACTATTTCAGCCACACCCATTGCTGACAGTGTATCAAATCGAGCACACAGCCATGTAATCTCCATAGACAAAACATTGGTAGTAGAATGTCCTTACTGAAGAGCTCTGTACCGTTCAACGTGGCATAGGATACCACCTTTCCAACAATCAGATTGTAAAATGTTTGCACTGCTAGAGCTGCCCCGGTCAACTGTAAGTGCTCTTATTGTGAAGTGGAAACGTCTAGGAGCAACAATGGCTCAGCCGCGAAGTGGTAGGCCCCACAAGCTCACAGAATGGAGCTGCCGAGTGCTGAAGCCCGTTGCGTGTAAAAGTCGTCTGTCCTCAGTTGCAACACTCACTACCGAGTTCCAAACTGCCTCTGGAAGCAACGTCAGCACAAGAACTGTTCGTTGGGAGCTTCATTAAATGGGTTCCGATGGCCGATGCTGGAGGAAACAGGTACAATGTATCTATATCCACAGTAAAACGAGTCCTATATCGACATAACCTGAAAGGCCACTCAGCAAGGAAGAAGCCACTGCTCCAAAACCGCCCAAAAATAGCCAGACTACGGTTTGCAACTGCACATAGGGACAAAGAGCATACTTTTTGGAGAAATGTCCTCTGGTCATAATGACCATCGTTATGTTTGGAGGAAAAAGGGGGAAGCCGAAGAACACCATCCCAACTGTGAAGCACGGGGTGGAAGCATCATGTTGTGCTGGGGCTTTGCTGCAGGAGGGACTGGTGCACTTCACAAAATAGATGGCTTCATGAGGCAGGGAAATTATGTGGATATATTGAAGCAACACCTCAAGACATCAGTCAGGAAGTTAAGGAAGCTTGGTCGCAAATGGGTCTTTTAAATGGACAATGACCCCAAGCATACTTCCAAAGTTGTGGCAAAATGGCTTAAGGACAACAAAGTTAGGGTATTGGAGTGGCCATCACAAAGCCCTGACTTCAATCCTATAGAACATTTGTAGGCAGAACTGAAAAAGCGTCAGGAATTGTGAAAAACTGAGTTTAAATGTATTTGGCTAAGGTGTATGTAAACTTCCGACTTCAACTGTACATAACAATAACGAGGCTACAGTTGAAGTTGTAAGTTTACATACACCTTAGCCAAATACATTTCAACTCAGTAAACAATTGTTGGAAAAATGTATTGTGTCATGCACAAAGTAGATCGGTCCTAACCGACTTGCCAAAACTATAGTTTGTTAACAAGAAATTTGTGGAGTGGTTGAAAAACGAGTTTTAATGACTCCAACCTAAGTGTATGTAAACTTCTGACTTCAACTGTATATACAGGGGGTACTGCTTTCCGAGTCAATATGCGGGGGTACAGGTTAGTCGAGGTAATTTGTAAAAGTGAATAGTCCGGGTGGCAATTTGATTAGTTCAGTTGTTCAGCAGTCTTATGGCTTGGGGGTAGAAGCTGAAACCTCTACGGACCACCCATACCGGATCCTGGATCATTCTCATCAGAAACGCTGACTAGCATAGCCTAGCCTAGCGCCATAGGGATATCATATAATATAATTTCATGAAATCACAAGTCCAATAGAGCAAATGAAAGATAAACATCTTGTGAATCCAGCCAACATGTCCGACTTTTAAAATGTTTTACAGCGAAAACACAACATACATTTATGTTAGCTCACCACAATAGCCCAACACACAACGCCATTTTTTCACCGCAAAGATAGCTTTCACAAAACCCACAAATAGAGATAAAATGAATCACTAACCTTTGAACAACTTCCTCAGATAACAGTCCTATGACATCATGTTATACAATACATTTGTTTTGTTCGAAAATGTGCATATTTATAGCTACAAATCGGGGTTTTACATTGGCGCCATGGTCACAAATGGCACCAAAATGTCTGGAGAAATTTTAGACAGCCACGTAATCTAACAGAAAAACTCATCATAAACTTTGCTGAAAAATACATGTTGCACATATAATTAAAGATACACTGGTTCTTAATGCAACCGCTGTGTTAGATTTAAAAAAATTACTTTAGTACAAAGCCCAGCATGCAATAATCTGAGACAGCGCTCAGCCATTCTCCGCCATGTTGGAGTCCAAAGAGTCCACAAAAATACGAAATAACATCATAAATATTTCCTTACCTTTGATGAACTTTCATCAGAATGCAGTGGCAGGAATCCTAGTTCCACAATAAATCATTGTTTTGTTTTAGAATGTCCATTTCTTCTGTCGAATTAGCAACTTTGGCTAGCATGTGTAGCTCATATGTCCATGAAGATTTTACGCATGAACGAAAAATTCAAAAAGTGATAATAAAAGTCGAATAAACTGGTCAAACTCAGTTGAGAATCCATCTTTAGGATGTTTTTCACAAATATATCCAATAACGTCCCAGATGGAGCATTTCTTCGTGTCTACCTAACGCATTGCAGACAAGATATGACAAGCCCTAAGTGAGTAGCCAAATATTGCCAATATGACTGACCTCTCACTCCAACGACTCCCATCCGGTCCCAGAGAAGGCTAGACACTCCATTCCACGTTCTACTGCCTGTTGACATCTAGTGGAAGGCGTATGAAGTGCATACAGATCCATAAATACAAGACAATTGAATAGGCGAAGCCTTTCACAGAGACCCATTTCAGAATTTTCACTTCCTGTTTGGAAGTTTGCCTGCCAAATGAGTTCTGTTTTACTCACAGATATAATTCAAACAGTTTTAGAAACTTCAGAGTGCTTTCTATCCAATAGTAATAATAATATGCATATCATATGATCTAGGACAGAGTACAAGTCCGTTTAAATTGGGAACAATTTTATCCAGAAGTGAAAAGGGCGCCCCCTATTTCCAAGAGGATTTATTAAGGAGCCTTTTGGTCCAACACTTGGCGTTCCGGTTCCGCTTGCCATGCGGTAGCAAAGAGAACAGTCTATGACTTGGGCGACTGGAGTCTTTGACAATTTCTGGGGCTTTCCTCGGACACCACCTAGTATATAGGTCAGGTATGTCAGGAAACTTGGCCCCAGTGATGTACTGGGCTGTAGGCATTACCCTCTGTAGCACCTTATGGTCAGATGCCGAGCAGTTGCCATACCAGGCGGTGATGCAACCGGTTAGGATGCTCTCGATGGTGCATCTGTAGAACTTTTTGACGATCTGGGGACCCATGCCAAATCTTTTCAGTCACCTGAGGGGGAACAGTTTTAGTCTTGCCCTCTTCACGGCGGTCTTGGTGTGTTTGGACCATGATAGTTCGTTGGTGATGTGGACAACAAGGAACTTGAAACTCTCGACCCGCTCTACTTCAGTCCCGTCGATGTTAATGGGGGCCTGTTCGGCCATCCTTTTCCTATAGTTCACGATCAGCTCCTTTGTCTTGCTCACATTGAGAGAGAGGTTGTTGTCCTGGCACCACACTGCCAGGTCTCTGACCTTCTCCCCATAGGCTGTCTCATCGTTGTCGGTGATCAGGCCTACCACTGTTGTCAGCAAACTTAATGATGGTGTTGGAGTCATGCTCGACCACGACTTCAACAGGGAGTACAAGAGGGAGTACAGGAGGACACTAAGCACACACCCCTGAGGTGCCCCAGTGATGAGGATCAGCGTGGCAGATGTGTTGTTGCCTACCCTTTCCACCTGGGGGCATCCCGTCAGGAAGTCCAGGATCCAGTTGCAGAGAGAGGTGTTCTCGCCCTAGGTCCTTAGCTTAGTGATGAGCTTTGAGGACACTATGGTGTTGAATGCTGAGCTCTAGTCAATGAACAGCATTCTCACATAGGTGTTCCTTTTTTCCAGGTGGAAAAGGGCAGTGTGGAGTGCAATTGAGATTGTGTCATCTGTGGATCTGTTGGGGCGGTATGTGAATTGGAGTGGGTCTAGGGTTTTAATTGAAGGCCTATCACAAAACTATTTTTGTAGGAGATTCTAGTAGGCTAATAAAAACATGTTGATCTCAGCATAAACCAGCCTATTATCTCTGAAGAGCCTTCATTTATTGGTGATGGGTAGTTTAACTGTACGTTTCGGATACTTTTAAAGAGGTCATATAGGCTACTTCTCTGCCAGAGCTCGTGAGATAACTAGTCCTACCGGTAAGTGTGGTCTAAGCAATTCCCTCATGATATCAAGTTACCTCCCTACACATAGGTCGGCTCATCCATAAGGCTAGGGGAAGCTTTCCCTAATATACACTGCTCAAAAAAATAAAGGGAACGCTTAAAAAACACAATGTAACTCCAAGTCAATCACACTTCTATGAAATCAAACTGTCCACTTAGGAAGCAACACTGATTGACAATAAATTTCACATGCTGTTGTGCAAATGGAATAGACAAAAGGTGGAAATTATAGGCAATTAGCAAGACACCCCCCAAAACAGGAGTGATTCTGCAGGTGGTGACCACAGACCACTTCTCAGTTCCTATGCTTCCTGGCTGATGTTTTGGTCACTTTTGAATGCTGGCGGTGCTCTCACTCTAGTGGTAGCATGAGACGGAGTCTACAACCCACACAAGTGGCTCAGGTAGTGCAGTTGATCCAGGATGGCACATCAATGCGAACTGTGGCAAAAAGGTTGGCTGTGTCTGTCAGCGTAGTGTCCAGAGCATGCAGGCGCTACCAGGAGACAGGCCAGTACATCAGGAGACGTGGAGGAGGCCGTAGGAGGGCAACAACCCAGCAGCAGGACCGCTACCTCCGCCTTTGTGCAAGGAGATGCACTGCCAGCGCCCTGCAAAATGACCTCCAGCAGGCCACAAATGTGCATGTGTCTGCTCAAACGGTCAGAAACAGACTCCATGAGGGTGGTATGAGGGCCCGACGTCCACAGGTGGGGGTTGTGCTTACAGCCCAACACCGTGCAGGACGTTTGGCATTTGCCAGAGAACACCAAGATTGGCAAATTCGCCACTGGCGCCCTGTGCTCTTCACAGATGAAAGCAGGTTCACACTGAGCACATGAGCACATGTGACAGACGTGACAGAGTCTGGAGACGCCGTGGAGAACGTTCTGCTGCCTGCAACATCCTCCAGCATGACCGGTTTGGCGATGGGTCAGTCATGGTGTGGGGTGGCATTTCTTTGTGGGGCCGCACAGCCCTCCATGTGCTCGCCAGAGGTAGCCTGACTGCCAATATGTACCGAGATGAGATCCTCAGACCCCTTGTGAGACCATATGCTGACACATGCACATTTGTGGCCTGCTGGAGGTCATTTTGCAGGGCTCTGGCAGTGCACCTCCTTGCACTAAGGCGGAGGTAGCGGTCCTGCTGCTGGGTTGTTGCCCTCCTACGGCCTCCTCCACGTCTCCTGATGTACTGGCCTGTCTCCTGGTAGCGCCTGCATGCTCTGGACACCACACTGACAGACACAGCAAACCTTTTTGCCACAGTTCGCATTGATGTGCCATCCTGGATCAACTGCACTACCTGAGCCACTTGTGTGGGTTGTAGACTCCGTCTCATGCTACCACTAGAGTGAGAGCACCGCCAGCATTCAAAAGTGACCAAAACATCAGCCAGGAAGCATAGGAACTGAGAAGTGGTCTGTGGTCACCACCTGCAGAATCACTCCTGTTTTGGCGGGTGTCTGGCTAATTGCCTATAATTTCCACCTTTTGTCTATTCCATTTGCACAACAGCATGTGAAATTTATTGTCAATCAGTGTTGCTTCCTAAGTGGACAGTTGGATTTCACAGAAGTGTGATTGACTTGGAGTTACATTGTGTTTTTTAAGTGTTCCCTTTATTTTTTTGAGCAGTGTATATATAGCCTAATTAGCCTACTCCTGTCTATACAGAAATAAAATCTATCAAAATAGACTACTAAAGCATGATTTGGCCTCAGAGGATCATTAGCTTATTTTACATTTTTTAAATTAAATTGCATTGTCTACAGCTGGAAGGAAGGGCAGCGCAACCAATTTGTGCAACTTACACGGCAAATAACAAATAGATTATTGTTGAGTTGCGACTGTCAGTGAAAAGTAGAGAGGCCCAGCCAGGCATAACACAATATTTAAAAACACAATCACGGGAAGACATAGTTTGGAAAGCAAATGGCTATTGCTGTAAAGAGAATACAATGAAAATACTCTAATCTGGCTTTTAGTTATCAAAATTCTCAACTTAATTGTGTGAACAACAGTATAGCCTATCTTATTGGCACCAGCGAAGAGCACGTTTTTCCCGTGCAAAGAACGAAGAAGCGTGTCTAATATAGGCTAGCATATAGCTTAGGCCTACTCTACGCTATACGCCATGCATTGAACAATCTTTTTTGTGAACAGTGATTGAGTTATATTATTAGCCTAAATGAGTATCCAATCTACTCATCACATTACGAATAGTAGGCTATCTTACATAAGTCTACAAATGTGATGATGCATGGAATGCGTTATTAGAAAGGTGCATTTTTATGGTGAAAATTAGCTTTCCCAAACTTGAAACTCACGCGCCGCCTATGTCTCTACATTGATTCTATTGATGGAAAATCGTTGTTTTTTGTCGTTTTAATTTGCAGTTTAAAGTAAAATATATGTAAAAATTGTCCAAACCAAAACGGCCACAACCGAAACTATAATGAAACCATAGAGATATACAGAGATCTCCTCTTTGTATCTGTGCCATTATGGAGTCTGTGACAGCATGGGCAGCATCATTGAAACCATCTCCATTATAAAGTCACATTCGCCATGCTCTACCAACTGAGCTACAGAGGATCACCATGTGGGTAGTCGACAAATGCACGCTTCAAGAAAAAGTGTAGAATATTGAGATGCTTAGTCAGCAGGAGGGCTCCAACCCTTCAAGAGCCCAAACTTGACATCTATTTGGCCAAAACTTGGATGTCTATAATGTGTTATACTGTACTGTAATTCACTGTACTCTACTGTATTTTATTGTGCTGTACTATATTGTACTGTACCCTTCTCTACTGTACTCTAATGTACTGTGCTCTCCTGCACTCTAATGTACTGTGCTCTACTGTACCCTATGCTCTACTATACTGTACTGTACTCAAGTTTACTCTACTTGAGTATCTTACAATTGAAGAAAGGGCCCACGGAATCTTGAACTAGTGGTCTTGATCTTGGCAATGTCTATACTAAAACAAGTTACATCCATCTAGAGTCCTCAATGTATTTATATGATTGACACTTCATACCGGAACACCTCTTATTTTGCCAGGAATAATTTAAACATCTAACAATATAATTAATTAGATGCATAACTAATTCAATCGATAAACAAGTTTCAGATTCATACAATCAACATTAAACATTTTACAGAGAACAACAGAGATTATATTTCTCTAGGTTTTGAAAATCAGGTAAAAAAAAATGTTTTTACTATTTTGTTAATTTTGTATGAAAATTCAATTTCAAAAAAGTATCTGTAATAGAAGGTCAATCAAAACTGGTTCTCCCTTTATTGCAACTTTTTTACTATGTTTCGGTAGGGACAAATTGTGTGGAGTAGTAAGGAATTCAGGTAAATATTTAAAATATGCTGAAAGGTAGAGTCATCTCCCAGTGTCTGGTGGAAAGTAGACTGAACCAGGTTTTCCTCTGCTATTTTGCCTGTGCTTAGCTCCAATCCGTTTATTTTTTATCCTGAAAAACTCCCCAGTCCTTAACGATTACAAGCACACTCATAACATGATGCAACCACCACTATGCTTGAAAATATGGAGAGTGGTACACAGTAAGGTGTTGTATTGGATTTGCCCCAAACATAACACTTTGTATTCAGGATAAAACTTTAATTGCTTTGCCACATTTTTTGTGCAGTATTACTTTAGTGCCTTGTTGCAAACAGAATGCATGTTTTGCAATATTTGTATTCTGTACAGGCTTCCTTCTTTTCACTCTGTAAATTTGGTTAGTATTGTGGAGTACTATAACTACAATGTTGTTGATCCATCCTCAGTTTTCTCCTATCACAGCCATTAAACTCTGTAACTGTTTTATAGTCACCATTGGCCTAATGGTGAAGTCCCTGAGCAGTTTGCATCCTCTCTGTCAACTGAGTTAAGAAGGACGCCTGTACCTTTGTAGTGACTGGGTGTATTGATACACCATACATAGTGTAATTAAAAGCTTCACCATGCTCAAAGGGATATTCAATGTCGTCTTTTTTTATTTGTACCCATTGGTGCCATTCTTTGCGAAGCATTGGAAAACCTCCCTGGAGTTTGTGGATGTATCTGTGTTTGAAATGTACTGCTCGACTGAGGGACCTTACAGATAATTGTATTTGTGGGGTACAGAGATGAAAAAATCATGTTAAAATGTACTATTGCACACAAAGTGAGTCCATGCCACTTATTATGTGACTTGTTAAGCAAATTCTTACTCCTGAACTTATTTAGGCTTGCCATAACAAAGGAATACTCGGGTACTTATTGACTCAAAACATTTCAGCTTTTCTTTTTTTATGAATTTGTTAAAAATAATAATAAGTTATTCCACTTTGACATTATGGGGTATTGTGCGTAGGCCAGAGACAAAAATCTCAATTTAATCAATTTTAAATTCAGGCTATAACATAACAAAATGTAGAAAAGGTCAGGGGTGTGAATACTTTCTGAAGGCACTGTATGTTGGAAGACATGTGCTGAAAGTTTGGGGAAAAATAGGATACAAATTAGCTTTTTTTTCAACCCCCAATTTGCACCACTTCTGTAGAATGGCCCATATTCACTCACTGGCCAGTTTATTAGGTAGAGCCATCTAGTACCGGGTCGGACACTCTTTGCCTCCTTGAATTATTGGAGACATTTTACTAGGTGTCGGAAACATTCCACAGGAATGTTGTTCCATGCTGATGCGATGGCATCACGCAGTTGCTGTAGATTGGACAGTGGTACATTCATGCTGCGAACAGCCCGTTCCATGTCATCCCAAAGATACTCTATTGGGCATGGCCGCTGGGTGGGGGCGCTGTGGGGAATAATAAAGGCCAAGTGGACTATTTTTATTGTATTTTTTCAGTTCCCTCAGCACCCCTACTTCCCGCAGCTATGCTATTGGGTTGAGGTCTGGGGACTGTGCAGGCCACACAAGTAAACTGAACTCGCTGTAATGTTCAAGTCGATGTTTTTCCACTCCTCAATTGTCTAGCATTGGAGCCGCTTCTTCTTGTTTTTAGCTGATATGAGAGGAACCCGGTGTGGTCGTCTGCTGCAATATCCCATCCGTGACAAGGATCGACGAGTTGTGTGTTCCGAGATGCTGTTCTGCACACCACTGTTGTACTGCGCCATTATTTGTCTGTTTGTAGGCCGCCTGTTATCTTGCACGATTCTTGCTATTCTCCTTTGACCTCTCTCATCAACAAGCTGTTTTCGCTGACTGAATGTTTTTGTTTGTCGCACCGTTCTCGGTAAACCCTAGACACTGTTGGGCGTGAAAAGCCTAGGAGGGCGGCTGTTTCTAAGATACTGAATCCGGCGCCCCCGGCACCGACGATAATTATTTTGCCCAGTCTAACATTCAATTGAACAGTAACTGAATGCTTCAATGCCTGTCTGCCTTCTTTATATAGCAACCCACAGCCATGTGACTCACTGTCTGTAGGAGCGATATGTTTTCGTGAACAGGGTGGTGTACCTAATAAACTGGCTGGTGAATGTATGTAACTGTACATTCACAAACTTTTGTCCATGACTATCGATCAGTGGGTGGGTGGATGGATGGCTAAGTACTTTAATTATTACTCATTGACTTAAGAAATTGACATAATAGTTGTATTTACTTCCGAGGGTCATCCCAGCTTCAAAACACCTCCTCAGTCGACATGATGGGCAGTTCTTCCTCCTCAGCTTATCGATGGTGCAGTCATTTCTGCTGGCACACAGGTATTTCTGTTTCCCTAACAAAGATGCAAACAAAGATAAGCATTAGAATACGGAATTCTACTTTGAATGATTAAGAAAGGTACGTACATCATGGTTGTAAGTTGTAACATGGTTGTTAGTTACATCATGAATGATTACAGCCGGAACAGTTATACGTTTTGCTCTCTTGCTTATCATGTCCAGTGTGATGATCATAAAAAGCAGGAGCTTAGACTATAAAATCTCCTCAGTGTACACACTTTTGATGAAGAGTACATTGACATGCTTTATAAGTAGCACATTGAAATAATCAAATCTATAATTTTACATGGCATGGTTTGATGGCAGTTATGCACTCACAGTTCAATTAAGAAAGGAAAATACTGAACAAAACAAATGAATACCTAGGAGCAGGAAGGCAGCATTTTAGCTGGTGTTTTCTGTTATTTTTATGGCAGAGCATTGTCAATTAAAGAGAAACCATATTGCATCCAAAAATATTTTGCATCCAAAACTGCCATTGTACTGAAATAGTAATGGATTAGATATAATTGTCAGTAAAAGCCTGATTAACTTGCCTTGGTAGCGCAGAATGTTTGTGTTTAAATCTGATTTCCCAGAGGGGTAGGCTAGGATGAATGTAACTTTAGGCAGTTTTGTAAAAAAATGACATAGATTTCTGTTGACATATTCCAAATCAACCATACTATGGACCATGAGAATTTTCCGTTGAAATACATTTAACAATTTTCCTTATGACATGATTTACATCTATACTGAACAAAAATATAAACGCAACATGTAAAAGTGTTGGTCTCAAGTTTCATGAGCTGAAAGAAAAGATCCCAAAAATGTTCCACACGCACAAAAAGCTTATTCCTCTCAAACTTGGTGCACAAATTTGTTTACATTCCTGTTAGTCAGCATTTCTCCTTTGCCAAATAAATCTATCCACCTGACAGATGTGGCATATCAATAAGCTGATTAAACAGCATGATCATTACAGAGGTGGACCTTGTCCTAGGGAGAATAAAAGGCCAATCTAAAATGTGCAGTTTTGTCACTCAACACAATACCACAGACGTCTCAAGTTTTGAGGGAGCATACAATTGGCATACTGACTGCAGGAATGTCCACCAGAGCTGTTGTTAGATAATTTAATGTTAATTTCTCTACCATAAGCCACCTCCAACGTTGTTTTAGAGAATTTGGCAGTACGTCCAACCGCAGACCACATGTAACCACACCAGCCCAGGACTGCAACATCCAGCTTCTTCACCTACCGGATCATCTGAGACCAGCCACCTGAACAGCTGATGAAACTGAGGAGTATTTCTGGCTGTAAAAAAAGCCCTTATGGGGAAAAACGGAGTCTAATTGGCTGGGCCTGGCCCCCCTGTGGGTGGGCCTGGCTCCCAAGTGGGTGGGCATATGACCACCCAGGCCCACTCATGGCTGCACCCCTGCCCAGTAATGTGAAATCCATAGATTAGGGCCAAATTATTTATTTCAATTGATTGATTTCCTTATATGAACTGTAACTCATTAAAATTGCTGAAATTGTTTCATATTGCATTTACAGTATTCAGACACCTGGACTTTTCCCACATTTTGTTACGTTATAGCCTTATTCTAAAATTTATTCAATCTTTTTTTCCCCTCATCAATCTACACACAATACCCCATAATGAAGAAGCAAAAACAGGTTATTAGACATTATTTGTATGATTATTATTTTTTACTGAAATATTATATTTACATAAGTATTCAGACCCTTTACTCAGTACTTTGTTGAAACACATTTGGCAGCGATTACAGCCTCTGGTTTTCTTGGATATGACGCTGCAAGCTTGGCACACCTGTATTTGGAAAGTTTCTCCAATTCTTCTCTGCAGATCCTCTCAAGCTCTGTCAGGTTGGATGGGGAGCGTCGCTGCGCAGCTATTTTCAGGTCTCTCCGATCAGGTTCAGGTCTGGGCTCTGGCTGAGCCACTCAAGGACATTCAGAGACTTGTCCCGAAGCCACTCCTGCATTGTATTGGCTGTGTGCTTAAGGTCGTTGTCCTGTTGGAAGGTGAACCTTCACCCCAGTCTGAGGTCCTGAGCGCTCTGGAGCAGGTTTTCATCAAGGATCTCTCTGCACTTTGCTCTGTTCATCTTTCCCTCGATCCTGACTAGTCTCAAAGTCCCTGCCGCTGATAAACATCCCCACAGCATGATGCTGCCACCACCATGCTTCACTGTAGGGATGGTGCCAGGTTTCCTCCAGACGTGACGCTTGACATTCAGGCCAACGAGTTCAATCTTGGTTTCATCAGACCAGAGAATCTTGTTTCTCATGGTCTGAGAGTCCATTAGGTGCCTTTTGGCAAACTCCAAGCGGGCTGTCATGTGCCTTTTACTGAGGAGTGGCTTAAGTCTGGCCACCCTACCATAAAGACCTTATTGGTGGAGTGCTGCAGAGATGGTTGTCCTTCTGAAAGTTTCTCCCATCACCACAGAGGAACTCTGGACCTCTTTCAGAGTGACCATTGGGTTCTTGGTCACCTACCTGACCAAGGCCCTTCTCCCCTGATTGCTCAGTTTGGCCAGGTGGCCAGCTCTAGGAAGAGTCTTGGTGGTTCCAAACTTCTTCCTTTTAAGAATGACAGAGGCCACTGTGTTCTTGGGGACCTTCAATGTCACAGAAATGTGTTGATACCCTTCTCCAGATCTGTGCCTTGACAAAAATCCTGTCTCTGAGCTCTACGGACAATTATTTCGACCTCATGGCTTGGTTTTTGCTCTGACATGCACTGTCAAATGCAGGATGTACCTGAGCTCAATTTTGAGTCTCATATCAAAGAGTTTAAATACTTATGTAATTAAGTTTTTTTTATATATATATATATATATATATATATATATATATATATATATATACAGTATATATGTAAAAAAGTTGCAAAAAATTCAAAACCTGTTTTTGCTTTGTCATTATGGGGTATTGTGTGTAGATTGATGATTTTTTTATTTAAAAAAAATCAACTTTAGAATAAGGCTGTAATGTATCAAAATGTGAAAAAAGTCAAGGGATCTGAATACTTTCTGGATGCACTGTATGTTTTTGTTCAGTGTAATACATAAAGACATTATTTCCAAAAAGCATGAGAGGTGGCTCTGACATATGGATCCCATTTCCACCATTAATGCTCTGCTCTGTCTTCTGTGTGGAGAGGTGCAACGGCATATTACTTCATCAAGTCTTACCTTCTGCGGCTCTCTTGAAGAACACTTTGCAGCTGCCACAGGTGAGTGCTCCATAGTGGCAGCCAGATGCCTCTTCTGCACAGATCAGACAGGTCCTCTGGGGTGGGAAGAAGAACTCCATGGGGTACATGTGGTCGCTGCCACCCTCAAACCTTTAGGAATATAGTAAAAGCTTTTAGAAAACAACAAAAACATATACACAAACAGTACAGAATTAGTCAACAGCATCATTCAATAAGTATATGCGTTCCTATTATCTTCTACCTCTCTCTATTGCCACTATATACACTCTGATAAGCTGTTTCCTGCCATTTTAACAAAAGTTATATAATATATGCTATTTAGCAAACACTTTTATCCAAAGTGACTTACAGTCAGTCAGTCATGCGTGCATACATTTTACATATGGGTGGAATCATACCCACAACCCTGGCAGTGCAAGCGCAATGTTCTACCAACTGAGCCATACAGGACCATGAAGTGACCATGAACCTAATGTTTGAGGCCTGTATTTTTTTCTATAGGGGTTAACCCATTGAGAATGGACTAGTGGACTTGTCTAAAATATTCAAATTCATCAAAACTATCATAGTATAATTGCAGAGCTTCATTGTCCACATGATAATTGAAAAACAGAGCAATTGCTCTGATGAAATTAACATTATGCAAGGCACGTCACATAAGCACATTGATCTTCTGCTAAAAATAAACATGGTTAGCTATAAGCCACTGACTTAGAAGGGGCAAAATGACCAATACCTCACACAGAAGCTGACACCCGATCTGGACCATAGTCCATGATCAAAATGAAACGTGATTGCCTCTGGCTGGCATTCTATAGGACTCCTCACATTGAGGCCTCAGGTGCAATACTACTACCGTCAAGTGCATCAGCTATTCGTGTGGTTCTATAGAAATAGTGAAAAGGGTAAATCCATTTGAATTGAATCACCCATTTTGACTTGAACGAAACCTTCCATACATATTTGCCCGACCGATCTTCTTCAGTTTTTTTTGTTTGACCTGGCGAAGATTAGTTTCAAATCGAAACATAGGCAATAAAGTGGTGAATTGGGAGCTTAAAGAGTGTGCAGGCCTTCTTGTTATTTACTATTATTCTTTATTAGCCCAGCACCTATGTTTTTTAAGGATGTGCATATGACCACAAACTTTTCCATTGTAGAAGTGCCCAGAAAGTGACTTTTTGGACCTGAATGCCAAAACATTCAAGAGATAAAGGTCTTCAAAGTTGGCCCATTTTGCATACCCCACCATACCATGAAACATCCATGTCTTCATCACTGGAAAAGGATAAACGGTTGAGACTGATATAATTAAAAAGCTTACAAACAGGGTTGTCAAACTATAAGATAATGTCTAGAGAATTGTATTTATTTTATTTAAAAAATGACATTTTAACAATTCAATTATCTAGAAAAGTGTAAAATTCATATTCACATATGTTGTAGCTTAGACCCTATTTTACATCATCTAAGGTTTTTGTGTTGTACCTGCCATCGGTTTTGACATAACATGCTCTTGAATACAAGGTGGGTGCTATGTTTTGGTTGATAAATGTACTAAAATGGGGAATACAAATAAAATGTCAACTTTCAACTGATACCACAAAGATGGTTGGAGGTCCACACATCAGAGAATGTTGACTTGAATGGGTATATCTGTTGTTTTAAATGTTATTGTCAATCCATAGGAAACCTATTTAAATCATAGCAATATAGATAATAGAATAGACTTGACCATTTAAGTTGACATACAATGGGTGGATCTGTGGTATAGTAATTAATTAGTTGTTAAAATGTCAATTAAATTTAAATGTCAATAGTGTACCAGCTACATTGCAATGGTCTGAAGAGATAGGTCCATTCTATGAATTATATTTCAATGATTGAAATGACACCCAATCTGTATTCAAGAGCATGTCGTGTCTTAACCGATGGTGGGCACAACACAAAACCTCAGATGATGTGAAATAGAGTGTAAGATACAACATATGCAAATATGGAGAAGAAAAAAATCTTAGTTTACGTGTTTTCGATCATTTATGTTAAAGGTTTGTAAATTACAATTTGTATTCCTTTATATATATATATCTTTTTTAAATAATACAATTGACTGACAACACTGTGTGTGAGCTTTTAAATTATATCAAACTTATTTTCCAGGGATGAAGACATGGATGTCTCATGGTATGGTAAAGTATGCAAAATGGCTCAACTTTGAGCATCTTTATCTCCTGAATGTTTGGGCATTCAGGTCCAAACATTCCCTTTCTGACCACTTCTTAAATTAAAGTTTTGTTTAAATCAAAAGGGATGCTGATTTAATTCAAATGCATTTAACCAAAATTGTATTTTATTAACAGATCCAGATTTATTGAATAATTTTCACTTTTCTCCCTCAGATTCACAGTTTCTAAGTGAGATCAGAATCTGTCTGATCTCCCATAAGAGCTGGACAGAGGGTGTGATGATGAGAGAGTGTGGGAAAGGTGAGAACAGCAGTGCCTGGGCCAGGGGGGAAAGAGGGGTGCTCTACTGCAGCCGTGAGCACAGGAAGAGATTGGACAGTGTGTACAGACATAACTATAATTCAAAAACACAAAATGTAAGATGTCAAGGCTCTATATAAAAAAGGCAAGGACAAAGCTTATAACCAATCACCAAAACAGTCTTTTCTACAGTATCTTCAGTATGCTAAATGCCCACTGACTCTCGGTCAGAATCTAGAGCAAGAGAGGCCAGCTGTAAGGGAATAAAGCACAAGGCTCAGTTTTGTCATAGTTACCTCTGAACAGCTATCAGTGGCTTAATATTTAATTTGTCATGACTATATACAGTTGAAGTCGGAAGGTTACATACACTTAGGTTGGAGTCATTAAAACTCGCTTTTCAACCACTCCACAAATTTCTTGTTAACAATCTATAGTTTTGGAAAGACGGTTAGGACATCTACTTTGTGCATGGCACAAGTCCTTTTTCCAACAATTGTTTACAGACAGATTATTTCACTTATTTTCCACTGTATTACAATTCCAGTGGGTCAGAAGTTTACATGCACTAAGTTGACTGTGCCTTTAAACAGCTTGGAAAATTCCAGAAAATGATGGCTTTAGAAGCTTCTGATAGGCTAATTGACATAATTTGAGTTAATTGGAGGTGTACCTGTGGATGTATTTCAAGGCCTTCCTTCAAACTCACTGCCTCTTTGCTTGACATGGGAAAATCAAAAGAGATCAACAAAGACCTCTGAATTTTTTGTTGTTGTTGACATTATCCACTTTTGCAATAAACATTTCAGGGAAATAGTTAGAATTCTTGGAATTCCAAAATGAGAAGTGCATTTAGGATAGGTGGCAATACTGCAAGACATTCATATGTGGATGTCAACATGGAGTATTCCTGTGAATGTATAGGGCAGGCATGGCAAGGCAGGGGTAAACAGAAATGATCAGAAAAGCTGAATAATTGTATTTCAGACTGGTTCTGACCATTTTGACTATTCATAAAACTCTATTAGGCAAAACATCTCCACTTATAAATTGTATTGTTAAAATCATCAAGGATTGGCCTCCCGGGTGGCGCAGTGGTCTAGGGCACTGCATCGCAGTGCTAACTGCGCCACCAGAGTCTCTGGGTTCGCGCCCAGGCTCTGTCGCAGCCGGCCGCGACCGGGAGGTCCGTGGGGCGACGCACAATTGGCATAGCGTCGTCCGGGGTAGGGAGGGTTTGGCCGGTAGGGATATCCTTGTCTCATCGCGCTCCAGCGACTCCTGTGGCGGGCCGGGCGCAGTGCGCGCCAACCAAGGGGGCCAGGTACACGGTGTTTCCTCCGACACATTGGTGCGGCTGGCTTCCGGGTTGGAGGCGCGCTATGTTAAGAAGCAGTACGGCTGGTTGGGTTGTGCTTCGGAGGACGCATGGCTTTCGACCTTCGTCTCTCCCGAGCCCGTACGGGAGTTGTAGCGAGGAGACAAGGTAGTAATTACTAGCGATTGGATACCACGAAAATTGGGGAGAAAATGGGATAAAAAATTTTTTTTTTTAAATAATAATAAAAAAAAATCATCAAGGATTAAAAAAGTATGTAATTTTATATTAGAAAGAATCTTACTCCTCTGAAATTACCGTTCAGCCTCACTATCAAAGACTTGTAACCACAGAATTCTACTTAATCAATGCACATGTCCTTTGTCAGGGAGAGTCGGGACGAAAGTAACACGTGGCGAAAGTAACACGCCCATTTTCTCAGATAACACAGAAGCTAAAATGATGTAGTCAAGTCAGCACGTTCCTAATGTGGAGGATGAGCTCACTGCAAAGAAACAGCCTAGTCCGACCATGTTTCGCAGAGTCATCAACAAAATGTGGTTATGAGCGATGTAAGTAAAAAACAGACCAGAAAGTGTTTTTTGGTTGTAGAGTTGTGTTTAGTTATTTAAGGTTCCAAACATATGTCATTTTCTTAACCCATCTAGTGACTAAATGACAGCATAGGCTTCAAGTCTTGGGTGTTAGCCTGGGAGAAGCTACAGGGGAGACGGTTGGGAAGAATCTAACATACTGTAAACTAATGACTTGGAATAAAATAAAAATAAACGTTCAAGCACAGGCCATTGTCTCCTCTAGTTCATATTGCTTTTATTATGTTAACAAAACATTAACTGACTGACTGACTGAATGTTTGAAAATTGTATATGACATCATTAGAATTATGCCTTAATCAATTCACTTGATGGCTCAGCTTCTCACATAAGCTTTTATCGACAGGTTAGTGGTTAAAATATATATCTTTATGATTCTGGGGGTCAATTACCTTATGTCAAGCCATGGAAATGTGATAAGCATGATATGTTTGCCGTTTGTAAAGAGAATAAAGACGTTTATTTTATCAAGACACGAGGAGTGTGCATGACAAGGACAGCTGGAGTGCACCTGATTGGTAGATCTAAGCATGAACAGTCATTGAAAATGGTGAAAAACATATCCTACTACATTCCCATTAAAGTGAGATGAGAAAATGATGGTTAATGTAGCTATTATGTGATCAATTTTAGTCAGATTAATATTATAAGGCAAAATATTGTGGTTGTGCAGCATTGCTATGTTGATGGTTCATTTTCATACATTTCTAACCTACAGCATTAATTATTCAAATCGGCACCAACATGAAATTATGGCTGATAGTACATTTGTTGAAAGTAAAGACCATAACAAACCAGAAACATGAAGATAAGACTTTTGTGCACTTCTCGCCAAATGTTATTTCTGTCCCAAGGCTATTTTACTCCCACCGGCAGGTACAAAATTGACATTGCGGTAGTTCTGTTCTCTGTCTATTTAATTTCAACTAATTTACCCTAGAAAAGTAATTACAGTTGCTAATGGAATATGACATATATATGTTATTTGTAATAAAATACGGTGTCTCTAGCTCTATTGGGCCCCCGAGTGGTGCAGCGGTCTAAGGCTGTATCACATCCGGCCGTGATTGGGAGTCCCATTGGGCGGCGCACAATTGGCCCAGGGTCGTCCGGGTTTGACCAGGGTAGGCCGTCATTGTAAATAAAGAATTTGTTCTTAACTGACTTCCCTAGTTAAATAAAGGTTAAATAACGATTTATTTATTTTTTAATTGATCTCTGAGTAATTAGGAAAATAACTAAGTACTACTTGTATCCCGGTTCTTCCCTACCCACCCCATCTAACCAGTTTGAAATGAAATTCACATTCAACATTTCCCCCAATAAATGTCGCCTAGGTGAATGACTACTCCGCATGAGCAAAATAAGCTATTCTGAATTTGATATAACAGGAGGCTGATATCAAGAATGCTGCCCATAAGCCAATTGGCGCTAATAGCCATATGGTTTGTAAGTTCAAAAACTGAAGCAAATAGCACTTAGACATTTTAGACCTTGGAATCCACATAATATTTTACACTGCAGGTGGTGTGTGACTTTGACATGCGAATTGTCAATAGCACAGCACTTTCACGCTTGAGGTGCAATTTGGAAAGTAATTTAGAATCTCAGGTAAATTCACTGTCTCATTTAGTGAGTGGATCAGATCAGCAGTGGAGTACTGACCATTAGTGCCTCCAGCCCTTTGTCCTCAAAAAGTGTCCCCCCCATACACACACACACCTCAAATGACGAAACAAATTCAAAACAACCTTTCCCAGTCATAAAGCCCAGTGCATTGCAGGCTCCCACCTGCTTGTGTTGTGAGTGTATAAAAACAATGCCATAATGAGCCATGGGGCCAAGGAAGCGACATCAAATAGGACAAGAGGGATCTGAAGCATGAAGCCCACTCTTAGTCCAGTGGGGAGTGAGAGTGATCCGAGAGAGGGAGTGGTGGAAGGAGTGAGCCACCTCTGGTAAAGATGATTAAACTTTACAGCCAGACAATTCTGATGAAATACCGCAGGGATTATTAATCCTACACTGTTTGGGAGTGATGGTGGAATAAACACACATATAGTAACAGTACTGAGCAAACAATATGCACTGAATGCACTAACAGCATCGCAGTTGACATACTCTAGAGAAAACTCATTAAAAACACCAGCATTTCATGGATAGAGTTAGTTTTAAAGCAAATTTTATATAGTTTTGAATAGCGAATGCAGGAATATAAGTTTTATTGTTGTTTTTTTCAATGTAACTACAAACTCAAACCATCACCCTGAAATGATAAGTAAATATGCTCAATGTGGTGGTAACTAATAGTTGTTGTTTTTTTTAACCGAAACGTACAGTGTAAAGAACTATACTGCCTGTGTGATGTTGGGTGGAAATCTGTCCGGCTGCTATAATGTGGAAACGATAGAACATCATCTTCATTAATAGTTTAAAAAAATGCAAATATGCATCTCATGACATGGTGATGACACCTAAAGGTAAGGAACAGTCCAAAAATAAGTGTTAGGTGCCAGTGACTGCTTAGTAAGACAAAAATCTATTTTCACACCAAACAGAGCATAATTGCTGCAACAGAAATTGACAACTTAATTGACCCTTTGTCTAACAAGACTTTTAGAGGCCTATCTTGTTCTTCCACACTTCCATATCCATTCAGTCACTGCGCTGAGGTTTTTGGAGCCACAGAATATATACTCTATTGATATAATATATTTTTACTGACCAATTTTAACATTTATCCATAGTACACCGTAACATCACATGGTTGGTGAATTATCTCTGATGTTTGTATTTACTTCCATAATTGGATGAAGCCTGATCAGACATGCTTTGTTATAGTTCCAGTCCGTAAAAAAAAATACACCATTGGATAATACATTGCTTATAAAAGCATCCTATAGAGCAGGGGTATTCCACCTCACCTGGTTGTCTAGGTCTTAATTTAAAGGAAACAATTAGTGTCCTTGGTCTAAATCAGTCCATGATTAGAGGGGAATGCAGTGGAACTGGCTTCGAGGTCCAGGGTTGAGTTTGAGGGCTATAGAGGAAGCTATAACAATTAGCACTCATGTGTAATTGAAAAGACATGGTCTGGATGTCCCTTCACAGTTATAAACTGGCTATAGGATACTTCTAGGACTGTGAACACACCAGAGGGGTTACTGTTTATGTTGACTAAAATACAAATCTTAAAAGCACTCAATGTGATGTAATAGGTCTATGTTTGGTATAATTGTAGTTGCTGCTGCTATATTGCAGATCAGAACAATGTAAGTGTTAATGCCACAATGTGAAACATTTTCTGACAAAGACAATATTACTTTGTCTACGGGGTAATTGAATAAACAATCAAATTCACGTAGGAACTCAAGCTAGGGCTCAGTTATAGTGGGCCTATCAGACCCTTTAAAAATGTATATAGATGAGCTCTCCAAGTCAGACAAAGATATTCTAAAATATGGCCATGTGTATGAATAATGTGGGGCTGCTGTCAAACGGGCAGTAAAGTAGATCACCAGTTAACTCATGTAAAACCAGATCTCTATCTCATGACATGAATCAAAGTAGTGCTAAATGTAAAGACGTCTGACCATGTGGAAACGAGGAATATCGTACACACAAACATGCATATCTAGTGTTATTGCTACCCATTACAATACATGCAACTGTTTGATATAAATTCCATACCACTTCAATATCTTAGAAACATCTTGTAAATGCAAATACCAAAATTCAAAACTACAGGCCAAAATGAATTAACAGGTAAGGGCACCAGTGATGCACTATTATCCTGAGTTGGAGAAATATTCCTCCCTGTAACAGATATTATAGAGATGCGTATTGTCTAAGTCTTTGTCTTCTGGTTGGGAATAATTGAGCTACAGATTCAAACATGTTTCAGATTCAAAAATGCTTTCTCATGGGCAGGAAGGAAGAATGTTGTTTCTAAATCTCTTGTAACTACATTTAAATGAAGGGGCCCACGTCTCATATGATCATGTTAGTAAATGGTTTATACTGTAAACAAGATTTTATAGCATTTCTTGTTCTGAATATATGGGAATTGAGATCATCAGTAGCCATTTTTGGAGTAAAAAAAATGTGACTGGACCGATAAGAAACTTCTCCCTCCACTCAGTGTTAGGGTATGCAGTGTCTTGTGTGTAAGATAAGAAAGTCTGCTCATTGGATTGTTACATCCCCTCAAAAGCCTATCTTCACAGAGCCTGTACATCAGGGATCATCAACTAGAGTCAACTGCGGGCTGATTTTTCCTTGAGTGGTTGGTCATTATTTGTAACATAATTACAAATAATTGTAGACTGCAAATTGGCAGCAAGAAGCCCAAATAGATACATTTGACTAAAACATAATACTTTCACACCTGCTTACACTTGTATACAATCACGTGTCTCTCTATTTTGTGTGGAAATACTTTGGACCAGATTTTCAAAATTAAAAGCACTTGGAGCTGATTTGCTGGCATTTTTTGAAAAAAATCTCAGAAAACGTTCTAAAAATTTGGCCAGGGGGTCTACCAGTTGGGGAACCCTGCTCTTAGGAAAAAAGATGCTATCTAGAACCAAAAAGGGTTCTTTGGTTGTCCCCATAGGAGAACCCTTTGAAGAACCCTTTTGGGTTCCATGTATAACCCTTTCCACAGAGGGTTCTGCATGGAACCCAAAAGAGTTATTATACCTGGAACAAAAAGGGTTCTCCTATGGGGACAGCTGAAGAACTCTTTTGGAACTCTTTTTTTCTAAGAGTGTAGTCTGTATATATAATATATTTCTCTTATTCTGTAGGCTACATGACAAGTTCTTGAAAAATTACAGGTACACTTTAAGGTTGAGACATTGATTTGATTACCTTTGAATGAAAATAATGTACACCATATACCCTGTGTGGTCCAATAAGGGCTCTATTTTGTGTCATTCCATCCATCCTACTACACCAAACACCAAATCACTGTGAGTAAAACATTAAAGACAACAAAATTTGCTCAAGGGCCGTACTCAGTGTATTACAGACACTACAAATATGATGCTTGCTTTTTTACATGATATTAGTTGCACATTCCACAAGCAGGATTTATGTTGGACAACAGCTAATTTTCAAAGTAGCCTATGAAAAACATTGTTAATCAATTCAACAACACATTTATTATTTTGCGATTAAGAAATGTTCCATGGCTCTCTACACAACAGATACGTAAATCATGCGGCATGTGGCTTTGTGTCCAATCAAATTATAGGAAAAAGTTATACAGACAACATAATAATAAAATAAGTTCTAAGGAAGCATAGAAGGTCTTATTTATTTAAAAAAGCAAAAACAGACAAGCACTATGGATATACACTATTCAGAGCTTAGAACTATAGATCCTCAACGTAGTCTACAAAGTAGGCTTATAACACCTTTATTTGCTGTAATGACAATGATATGGAGGTGCAACTTTGCAATTCCTCTACGATGTACAAATCTGAACTGTTAAAATGTGGTGTTTTTTCTGTTCCTTCAACACTATTCGCGGCTATCCTTTTCAGGATCAATAGTGGCCTAACCTATGCAGAATGAATTCTCATTCTATGTTACTACTGCAGTAACCACCGCAGAGAGTAATACTGAGAGTGCTACATTTATTAAAGATAATAAAATAAACACAACACTATATAATTTGCAATATTACCATTTGGCAGGTAGTTGATTTTTTTCATCAAATACATATTATCAATATAACAGTAGCCACCCTATTATAGTACATTGTGATAGTCTGTTGGAAGAGGGAATTAAGAATTATGCAGCCCATAACATTGTAAAATGTGACAGGTGACAGATTGCTTTGTTACACTGAATTTACAAATGTAGGTTAATTACACCATAATAAGGGCACTGTAATGTAAAGTGTTTCTGTGTATTTGTGCATGTCAATAAAGTTATTACCTGGCATCTGTGTAAGAGACATCCAGACTGTCACCAACCTCATTCTTTATGCATGGGGAGTTGGGATAGGGCAACCTCCCTAGCATCTCGCCCGGGTACCACTGCTCAGGAGTTGGCCGCTCTCTGGGCACGAGTCCACCACCCCTCTCATATTCATGAGGGTTACAAATTAACGCAATGTCCGGTCCCGCAATGTATGAATTCATACCCTGCCTCGGTCCATATTGTGTATTGTCATTGTCATTATACCTGTACTGAAAGTCCCATGACGTTCCGGCAGGTTCATTATGCCTATTAAAGGTCTCAGATTTTATCTTGACACTGTACTGTTGTTGTAAGTAGTCAGCATATTTGTCCTCCATAGTCTCTCCAGTTTCACCGACATGTGCTGGGGGTTTGTAGAACACATGAGAAGAGTTTCTGTCTGTTTCGGTTTGACTGAAGTGTGCCAAGTGTGCTGGCAACAGTTGGTCAAAATGATAAGACGCTGAACGAGCTCCTGTATTCAGAAAATGATCTGTTTCTTTTGAAGTCGGGTCATCCCTGTTTTCATTCAGTCTAAACTCCTGTTCATCTGTGGATGGATGTCCGGAGCTAAGGTGCTGTATGGTCGCCACTTTTTCTGTAAGGTTGTTTGCAGGGGAACGTTGAAACATCTCAACTAGTTGTTTATCACTTTGTAGTGGCTTGGCATTCCGCTCACTGGGGAAATTGTATTCTGTTATGGAGACGTTTTCTCCAGCTCCAGAACATTTCAATAGAGGCACCTCAAACAAATAGTTTCCTTGACTTTGGTGATTTACGCTGGATGGTGCGTGATTAGGTCCCAGGTCAGTCATCTCATTTGCGTCCATGGTCAATCCCAGTGACACAGAGACAGCGTTGCAGAGCTCCCTCGCCGTTTTTGAGATGGTGCTGCAGGCAGAACTGGAGCAACTGCTCGCCACACAGGCCTCACTGTTATGATTTAACTCATTTCCGTGATGGGACACAGAGGGTTGACAGGACTGTTGTTCCGTGTTGGAGACTTGCTGTCCAGAGCGACACGATCCGTATTCATTCGCGTTTGGATTGTCTGATTCGTTCAAAGAGGAAAATCCGGCTATGTTCCCTTTTGAGCTTTTGGCAAAATGAATACGACATGCCACTGATTCGAGTGTTCTGGAAAAGCAAACGCTGTCATCTTCCCTCACTTCAATATCAGAATTGCGAGCCGTTCCTGACCATATTTCTTTTCGGGATGATTGCCGGCTCGTTTGGCGCATCTCCCAGGGTTGTTTATTCTGCAAGAAACTATACTTTGAACTACAAAAGTCCAAGCTTTCAGTAACAGTCGTGTTACTCGGCAGTGCTTGCACGTTGTGGAAAACGTTTTGGAAAGGTCCGCGAAAAACTAGGTTTGGGGAGTCACAAACTCCTCCTAATCCAACCGGAATCTCCATAGTCCAAAAAAACGGCGTTTACGGCGATTGGCCGTCTGAGTTGTAAAAATGAGGTTTGTGAAAACGTAAGCTTATTGACCAAATTCATTGACAATAATTTAAAGTCATCGGCCTATTGGCGTTTAACAAAACAAAGAGTCAGCTAATTAGACCTATCTTTAAAAAATAGAAGGATGGGCCTATTGCGTAATTTAATAGATTTTTGGCCCGAAATATTTAGCCTAAACCAAAAATGATTTACCCAGTTTATATAAAAAGGTTTTGAAAACAAATATGTCGTTATTTCATAAAATGCTTACCGCTTCAGATATAAAAAAGTTTATGCATACATTTTTACATTATAAAGCCAACAGAAGTATCCTACATGTCAGATTTGCGCTCACCATCCATGAAGGCGAAAATGAAATTTGTCCTGACTGAAGTGATGTTCTGAAGTCGATGGACTATAATCGTGTCTATTTTTCCCTGTTGTCTGTGTCCAATCTGGCAAATGCGTAACCGGAGGGAAGCGGTGCCTGTTTCAATCATGAAACTCCTCTAGTAGGCTAACGTTAAATATCCATAAAGGTGCAAGCCTACGAAAGAGTGATGCACCCAAAAAACTCGTCAGACAACTGAACACACCCCGGTAGAACAGCAATTAATGTTTGGTTTTTGAGAATGTTTGGATTGCTGCAAGTTTGCGCATGGACAAAGTTATCTTCCAATGTCCTTGAGCGCTTTTTGCCGTCAGCCTGTGAGTTTGGCAGCCTTCCTTAATGACAAAATAAATATAATTAGATTAAGGCCAGTTGGCCTACAGAACGTAATTCAAAATACATGTATATATATACAGTACCAGTCAAAAGTTTAGACACACTTACTCATTCAAGGGTTTTTATTTATTTATACTATTTTCTACATTGTATAATAATATTGAAGACATCAAACTATGAAATAACACATATGGAAGCATGTAGTAAGCAAAAAAGTGTTAAAAACAAATCAAAATATATTTTAGATTCTTCAAAGTAGTTTTGCGGGTACTATTTAATGAGGCTGCCAGTTGAGGACTTGTGAGGCGTCTGTTTCTCAAACTAGACACTAATGTACTTGTCCTCTTGCTCAGTTGTGCACTGAGGCCTCCCACTCCTCTTTCTATTCTGGTTAGAGCCAGTTTGCACTGTTCTGTGAAGGGAGTAGTACACACCAATGTACGAGATCTTCAGTTTCTTGGCAATTTCTCGCATGGAATTGCTGTCATTTCTCAGTACAAGAATAGACTGACGAGTTTCAGAAGAAAGTTCTTTGTTTCTGGACATTTTGAGCCTGTAATCGAACCCACAAATGCTGATGCTCCAGATACTCAACTAGTCTAAAGAAGGACAGTTTTATTGCTTCTTTAATCAGCATAACAGTTTTCAGCTGTGCTAACATAATTGCAAAAGGGTTTTCTAATGATCAATTAGCCTTTTAAAGTGATAAATTTGGATTAGCTAACACAACATGCAATTGGAACATAGGGGTGATGGTTGCTGATAATGGGCCTCTGTACGCCTATGTAGATATTCCATTAAAAATCACCCGTTTCCGGCTACAATAGTCATTTTCAACGTTAATATGTCTACACTGTATTTCTGATCAATTTGATGTTATTTTAATGGACAAAAAATAGCTTTTCTTTCAAAAACAAGGACATTTCTAAGTGACCCCAATATTTGGAACGTTAGTGTATATATAAATATCCTATTGATACGAGTAGGCTAGACAGTCAAACGTATTTCAATGTGAATATTAAATATGAAAATCATGAAATGTCTTACTTAGATAAGATTGGGTTGAAATGAGGACCTATAAGTAGCCTATAATAAAAAGGTTAGAGTTGGCTGAGTGTAGTGGACATGCACACAGCAAATTCTCCAGTGTTAAATCAACACTAACAGTGTTAAATTTAACACTGGTCCAGTGTCTATAGGGGTCTACACTTTTTAAGTGTTAAATTAGCACACTGCCTTGTGTAAAGCCTTATTTGCATATTTCCCAGAGTACGTTGCCTTTCAAGTGAATTGTAGCGTTACCACCCATGACAGTATTTGTTAGTGACATGGTTGTTGCATTGATACATCTTCTATCCTGAGATCTTCACCAAGTGAAATCCTAAGTGACTATATTACCATTAAAATTACATTATTTTACACAATACAACAAGTATTTACCCTAATACAGTGGCCTGAAACTCAAGGATTTTTGGACTCAAGTCACATTATGATGGCTTACAAAGTTACAGTGGCTTGCAAAAGTATTAACCCCTCTGGGCATTTTTCCTATTTTGTTGCTTTACAACCTGAAATTAAAATTGATTTTGGTGGGGGTTTATCATTTTATTTACACAATATGCCTACCGCTTTGAAGATGCAAAATATATTTTATTGTGAAACACACAAGAAATAAGACAAAAAAACAGAAAAATTGAGCGTGCAAAACTATTCACCCCCCCCCAAAGTCAATAGTTTGTAGAGCCACCTTTTGTAGAAATTACAGCTGCAAGTCTCTTGGGGTATGTCTCTATAAAACTGCTCCAGCTCCTTCAAGTTGGATGGTTCTGCTGATGTACTGCAATCTTTAAGTCATACCACAGATTCTCAATTGGATTGAGGTCTGGGCTTTGACTAGGCCATTCCAAGACATTTAAATGTTTCCCCTTAAACCACTCGAGTGTTGCTTTAGCAGTATGGTTAGGGTCATTGTCCTGCTGAAAGGTGAACCTCCGTTCCAGTCTCAAATCTCTGGAAGACTGAAACAGGTCTCCCTCAAGAAATTCCCTGTATTTAGCGCCATCCATCATTCCTTCAATTCTGACCAGTTTCCCAGTCCCTGCCGATGAAAAACATCCCCACAGCATGATGCCACTATGCTTCACTGTGGGATGGTAGTCTCGGAGTGATGAGAGGTGTTGGGTTTGCGCCAGACATAGCGTTTTCCTTGATGGACAAAAAGCAAAATTTTAGTCTCATCTGACCAGAGTACCTACTTCCATATGTTAGGGGAGTCTCCCACAGGTATTTTGGCAAACACCAAACGTGTTTTCTTATTTTTTTCTTTAAGCAATGGCTTTTTTCTGTCCACTCTTCCGTAAAGCCCAGCTCTGTGGAGTGTACGGCTTAAAGTGGTCCTATGGACAGATACTCCATTCTCAGCTGTGGAGCTTTGCAGCTCCTTCAGGGTTATCTTTGGTCTCTTTGTTGCCTCTCTGATTAATGCCCTCCTTGCCTGGTCAATAAGTTTTGGTGGGCCGGCCCTCTTTTGGCAGGTTTGTTGTTGTGCCATAATCTTTCCATTTTTTTATAATGGATTTAATGGTGCTCCGTGGGATGTTCAAAGTTTTTGATATTTTTTTATAACCCAACCCTGATCTGTACTTCTCCACAACTTTGTCCCTGACCTGTTTAGAGAGCTTCTTGGACTTCATGGTGCCGCTTGCTTGGTGGTGCCCCTTGCTTAGTGGTGTTGCAGACTCTGGGGATTTTCAGAACAGGTGTATAGTATATACTGAGATCATGTGACAGATATTGTGACACTTATTGCACACAGGTGGACTTTATTTAACTAATTATGTGACTTCTGACAGTAATTGGTTGCACCAGATCTTATTCGCACCAGATCTTAGTGTTGTTGTTTTTGTCACAATGCTTTGCTTTATCTTGGCCAGGTCACAGTTGTAAATGAAAACTTGTTCTCAACTGGCCTACCTGGTTAAATAAAGGTGAAAAAAAAATAATAATAATAATAATAATAACATTTAGGGGCTTCATAGCAAAGGGGTTGAATACATTTGCATGCACCACTTTTACGCTTTTTATTTTTTCATTTTTTTTTAACAAGTTATTTTTTACATTTCACTTCACCAGTTTGGACTATTTTGTGTATGTCCATTCCATAAAATCCAAATAAAAATCTATTTAAATTACAGGTTGCAATGCAACAAAATAGGAAAAAACACCAAGGGGAATGAATACTTTTGCAAGGCACTGTATGTGTAATTCCTATTGGAATCCAGCCAGAGTGGGGATACCCAACATTTTGAATTTTTACACACATGCAACCTGCATTCAGAATGACTGCTATGTTGGGAAGACTAAGATATGAGACTACCTAAACCATCTAAACTGGAAAAACCATTTCAGTAACATGTGCAATAAGTCCAAGTAACAGATTGTATTAGTGAAAAAACATGTATGTAATTTATATTTGATTAGCAAAAGATTAATTAATCAATGTACATGCAAAAACATAAGTATTGAAACAAACAATTTAAAAAATCTACCTGCAATGGAGCACTGAAAAATCAACACTAGGTAACGCTGGTCAATTTGCTGTGTAGTGGCAGAATACAGGTCTAATTACGTCATTATGTATGATGATGACACGTCACTACTCATCATACAATGCTTGTAGCTGCTAGAAATACATGTCTGTTTCACCACAACAGGCTTACATTGCTGACACAGTTATCCAAAACAACCTTCATTCACTTTAGAGTCTAGGCAGTAGCAGGTAAAGTTTCCTTCACAAGAGCATGTACTAGTGCCACCTTGGATAAGAATCCTCGAACATGCATCCTCCAAAATAATTGCTTAAATGCAGAGTCAATGGGCAAAGATCTGTCTTTCCTAAAAACACAGGTTGTTATAAAACAACATTTTAAATAATTCCTTGTAAAAAAAATATATAATTCCAACACCCTTTGATTAAGTCATGTAATCGCTGTAAAGTAATAACTATGCAAATATCATCTAATGTGTCCAACAAACATATGTAAAATGAAAATCCCCAAAATTACACACAACAAATTTTAAAAGAACATTCTTGCACAGTGTAGACCTAATAGATACAAAATCCAGCACCTACAGACAAGCAAGGATGGGTTGGTAGTAAATTATATTCCTATTCTGCCTATAGAAACACAAAAAAGGTAATACCACATGTAGGGTATTTTTGAATAGGAGGAAACTGAGTTATTTGTCAAAATTCTGAATACTTACAAGTACTAAATGTATGCATGTAGCTTCATATTTATCAATGCCATGAACTTTTGTATACTTTTAACAAACATCACACCACCACCCATCTATTGTAGGCTGGGTCAAAATTTCTAATGAAAGTCAACCTTGAAACAGAACATTGTATCTAAGAGGGTTAACTCAAGGCTGTCTGCAGGTTCAGTAAGGCCATCCCATTCTATGCATGCCAGATTAGGAATTAGTGATGTTTTTTGTGGAACTATTTAAATATTTATATGTATAGACAAATAGTATATAATAATCCATAAAACAAATGTCACGATCGTGTGGAGGATTGACGGACCAAAACGCAGCAGTAGGAAAATAAGCCATATTCCTTTTAATGAATACGAAGGCAAAAACGAAACAAAAACACTTACACACTAACAAAACAAGAAAACGATCGTGAAGCTATGAACGAAGTGCACATACATGCTACAAACGTATAACATAGACAATTACCCACATCAAATGAAAGCCCATGGCTACCCTAAATATGGCTCCCAATCAGAGACAACAGAAATCAGCTGTCTCTAATTGTGAACCCATTCGGGTAACCATAGACTCTCCTAGACAACTACACCAACATAGACACAACTAGACACATGCACTCAACACAAACCCATACACTACACCCAACACCCCCTTTACCATATAACCACCCAAAACCTATAAAACACAAACATTCCCCATGTCACACCCTGACCTAACTAAAATAATAAAGAAAACAAATAATACTAAGGCCAGGGCGTGACATAACCCCCCCCCCCCCCCCCTTAAGGTGCGAACTCTGGGCGCACCATTACACAGTCTAGGGGTGGGTCTGGGTGGGCTTCCTTCCACGGTGGCGGCTCCGGCACTGGCTGTGGTCCCCACCCCACCATAGTCACTAACCGCCTCCTTAGCTTCCTCCAAATGACCCCCCTCCACATTAACCCCACTGAATTAAGGGGCAGTTCCGGACTAAGGGGCAGCTCCGGACTAAGGGGCAGCTCCGGACTAAGGGGCAGCTCCGGACTAAGGGGCAGCTCCGGACTAAGGGGCAGTACCAGGGTAAGGGGCAGTACCAGGGTAAGGGGCAGTACCAGGGTAAGGGGCAGCACCAGGATAAGGGGCAGCACCAGGATAAGGGGCAGCACCAGGATGAGGGGCAGCTCCGGACTGAGGAACGGCAGCTCCGGACTGAGGGACTGCAGCTCCGGACTGAGGGACTGCAGCTCCGGACTGAGGGACTGCAGCTCCGGACTGAGGGACGGCCCATGGCTGGCTGACAGATCTGGCTGCTCATGGCTGGCTGACGGATCTGGCTGCTCATGGCTGGCTGACGGATCTGGCTGCTCATGGCTGGCTGACGGATCTGGCTGCTCATGGCTGGCTGACGGATCTGGCTGCTCATGGCTGGCTGACGGATCTGGCTGCTCATGGCTGGCTGACGGATCTGGCTGCTCATGGCTGGCTGACGGATCTGGCTGCTCATGGCTGGCTGACGGATCTGGCTGCTCATGGCTAGCTGACGGATCTGGCTGCTCATGGCTAGCTGACGGATCTGGCTGCTCATGGCTAGCTGACGGATCTGGCTGCTCATGGCTAGCTGACGGATCTGGCTGCTCATGGCTGGCTGACGGATCTGGCTGCTCATGGCTGGCTGACGGATCTGGCTGCTCATGGCTGGCTGACGGATCTGGCTGCTCATGGCTGGCTGACGGATCTGGCTGCTCATGGCTGGCTGACGGATCTGGCTGCTCATGGCTGGCTGACGGATCTGGCTGCTCATGGCTGGCTGACGGATCTGGCTGCTCATGGCTGGTTGGCGGATCTGGCTGCTCATGGCTGGTTGGCGGCTCTGGCAGATCCTGTCTGGTTGGCGGCTCTGGCAGATCCTGTCTGGTTGGCGGCTCTGGCAGATCCTGTCTGGTTGGCGGCTCTGGCAGATCCTGTCTGGTTGGCGGCTCTGGCAGATCCTGTCTGGTTGGCGGCTCTGGCAGATCCTGTCTGACGAATGGCTCTAGCGGCTCCTGACTGACGAACGGCTCTGACGGCTCGGGACAGACGGGCGGCTCTAATGGCTCGGGGCAGACGGATGGCTCAGATGGCGCTGGGTAGATGGATGGCTCAGATGGCGCTGGGTAGACGGATGGCTCAGATGGCGCTTGGCAGACGGGCAGTTCAGGCATCGCTGTGCAGACGACAGACTCTTGCCGACTGAGGCGCACTGTAGGCCTGGTGCGTGGTGCCGGAACTGGTGGTACCGGGCTGGGGACACGCATCTCAGGGCTAGTGCGGGGAGCAGGAACAGGGCATACTGGACCCTGGGAGCGCACATTAGGCCTAGTGCGTGGTGCCGGAACTGGTGGTACCGGACTGGGGACACGCATCTCAGGGCTAGTGCGGGGAGCAGCAACAGGACGCACAGGACTCTGGGGACACACAGGAGGCTTGGTGCGTGGTTTATGCACTGGTGGTAAAGGGCTGGAGACACGCACCATAGGGCTAGTGCGTGGAGGAGGCACTGGTGGTACTGGGTAGGGGCGGGGAGGTGGCGCCGGAAATACCGGACCGTGCATGCGTACTGGCTCCCTTGAGCGCCGAGCCTGCCCAACCTTACCTGGTTGTATGCTC
The DNA here is from genome assembly GCF_029448725.1 of Salvelinus fontinalis. Taxonomy (NCBI): domain Eukaryota; kingdom Metazoa; phylum Chordata; class Actinopteri; order Salmoniformes; family Salmonidae; genus Salvelinus; species Salvelinus fontinalis. Next base: position 29,002,751 of record NC_074666.1, read on the forward strand.
CCCGTAGCCTGACCAGTGCGGGGAGGTGGAATAACCCGCACCGGCCTATGTAGGCGAACCGGGGACACCATGCGTAAGGCTGGTGCCATGTACGCCGGCCCGAGGAGACGCACTGGTGACCAGATGCGTTGGGCCGGCTTCATGACATACGGCTCAACGCTCAGTCTAGCCCGGCCGATACGTGGAGCTGAAATGTACCGAACCGGGCTATGCACGTGTACAGGAGACACCGTGCGCTCTACTGCTTAACAAGGTGTCTGCCCGTACTCTCGCTCTCCACGGTAAGTACAGGGAGTAGGCGCAGGTTTCCTACCTGACTTCGCCACACTCCCTTTAAGGCCCCCCCCCCAAGAAATTTTTGGGTTGTACTCATGGGCTTCCAGCCTTGTCTCCGTGCTGCCTCCTCATATCGCCTCCTCTCGGCTTTAGCTGCCTCCAGCTCTTCACGAGGAAGGCGATATTCTCCCGGTTGTGCCCACGGCCCCTTACCATCCAGTATCTCCTCCCATGTCCAAGAATCCTGTGTAGGTGGGTCCTGTTGCCGCTTTACATGCCGCTTGGTCCTGTATTGGTGGGTAATTCTGTCACGATCGTGTGGAGGATTGACGGACCAAAACGCAGCAGTAGGAAAATAAGCCATATTCCTTTTAATGAATACGAAGGCAAAAACGAAACAAAAACACTTACACACTAACAAAACAAGAAAACGATCGTGAAGCTATGAACGAAGTGCACATACAGGCTACAAACGTATAACATAGACAATTACCCACATCAAATGAAAGCCCATGGCTACCCTAAATATGGCTCCCAATCAGAGACAACAGAAATCAGCTGTCTCTAATTGGGAACCCATTCAGGTAACCATAGACTCTCCTAGACAACTACACCAACATAGACACAACTAGACACATGCACTCAACACAAACCCATACACTACACCCAACACCCCCTTTACCATATAACCACCCAAAACCTATAAAACACAAACATTCCCCATGTCACACCCTGACCTAACTAAAATAATAAAGAAAACAAATAATATTAAGGCCAGGGCGTGACAACAAAACACGTTCTGTCATCATTATGCCAATCTTGTGTGGAGACAAAATAATTGGTTGCAGCACAAAGAACTGGTATAATAGAGGCAATGTTTTAACCAAATCAAATCAAATCAAATTGTATTTGTCACATACACATGGTTAGCAGATGTTAATGCGAGTGTAGCGAAATGCTTGTGCTTCTAGTTCCGACAATGCAGTAATAACCAACGAGTAATCTAACCTAACAATTCCACAACTACTACCTTATACACACAAGTGTAAAGGGATAAAGAATATGTACATAAAGATATATGAATGAGTGATGGTACAGAACGGCATAGGCAAGATGCAGTAGATGGTATAGAGTACAGTGTATACATATGAGATGAGTAATGTAGGGTATATAAACATAAAGTGGCATAGTTTAAAGTGGCTAGTGATACATGTATTACATAAAGATGGCAAGATGCAGTAGATGATATAGAGTACAGTATATACATATACATATGAGATGAGTAATGTAGGGTATGCAAACATTATATTAAGTGGCATTGTTTAAAGGGGCTAGTGATACATTTTTACATACATTTCCATCAATTCCCATTATTAAAGTGGCTGGAGTTGAGTCAGTATGTTGGCAGCAGCCACTAAATGTTAGTGGTGGCTGTTTAACAGTCTGATGGCCTTGAGATAGAAGCTGTTTTTCAGTCTCTCGGTCCCTGCTTTGATGCACCTGTACTGACCTCGCCTTCTGGATGATAGCGGGGTGAACAGGCAGTGGCTCGGGTGGTTGTTGTCCTTGATGATCTTTATGGCCTTCCTGTGACATCGGGTGGTGTAGGTGTCCTGGAGGGCAGGTAGTTTGCCCCCGGTGATGCGTTGTGCAGACCTCACTACCCTCTGGAGAGCCTTACGGTTGTGGGCGGAGCAGTTGCCGTATCAGGCGGTGATACAGCCCGACAGGATGCTCTCGATTGTGCATCTGTAGAAGTTTGTGAGTGCTTTTGGTGACAAGCCGAATTTCTTCAGCCTCCTGAGGTTGAAGAGGCGCTGCTGCGCCTTCTTCACAACGCTGTCTGTGTGGGTGGACCAATTCAGTTTGTCCGTGATGTGTAAGCCGAGGAACTTAAAACTTTCTACCCTCTCCACTACTGTCCCGTCGATGTGGATAGGGGGGTGCTCCCTCTGCTGTTTCCTGAAGTCCACAATCATCTCCTTTGTTTTGTTGACGTTGAGTGTGAGGTTATTTTCCTGACACCCCACTCTGGGGGCCCTCACCTCCTCCATGTAGGCCTTTTCGTCGTTGTTGGTAATCAAGCCTACCACTGTAGTGTCGTCCGCAAACTTGATGATTGAGTTGGAGGCGTGCATGGCCACTCAGTCGTGGGTGAACAGGGAGTACAGGAGAGGGCTCAGAACGCACCCTTGTGGGGCCCCAGTGTTGAGGATCAGCGGGGTGGAGATGTTGTTACCTACCCTCACCACCTGGGGGTGGCCCGTCAGGAAGTCCAGTACCCAGTTGCACAGGGCGGGGTCGAGACCCAGGGTCTCGAGCTTGATGACGAGTTTGGAGGGTACTATGGTGTTAAATGCTGAGCTGTAGTCGATGAACAGCATTCTCACATAGGTATTCCTCTTGTCCAGATGGGTTAGGTCAGTGTGCAGTGTGTTTGCAATTGTGTCGTCTGTGGACCTATTGGGTCGGTAAGCAAATTGGAGTGGGTCTAGGGTGTCAGGTAGGGTGGAGGTGATATGGTCCTTGACTAGAGTTGTGTTCAAAAACAGCTTGGTTTGGACAGCGTAAGTGACGATGGTATAATATCTATGGGGTTCAATATGGGCAACATGTCCGATCAGATATCAATGCAATATCCCTGTGAACCACTGGGGCATCTGGTCTTCAAGTTCTCTCTGAAACAATATCCCCCTGATCCCAACCCCCTTTTTGCTTCCTGGTTACAAACTGTAGGCTACAAACCAACAGCATATCCTTATAATGTATTTTATTATGTATCATCAGTAGGGACAGGAGTTTTCCTGATCACTTGACTTGACCAAGTAACCGCTAGGTCCTAGTTGTCAGACATAAGAAGAAACACATTTAAGCTTCGGTCTTTACCATATCCTTGTCTTTTCAGAATTGGCTTACAGTAAGCTAAATAGTTGCCATAGGATATAGTAGATGAGATTCATTAACATCACTCCAGTTTATACCTAAACTGACTGTTATGTATAGTCCTCCTCCATTTTTTGAAGGAGAGTAAGAACAGGGAGTTCTATTATGTGCCAAAGACAAAACATGCAGGAAATAACTCGATGGGGAGTACTGTTGAAATCATTGAATCAAAAAGGGCTTTCATCTATGAAATACAATTACATGATTGAAAAACTATGAAAATACTAATCTTTTGTGGTTCCTGCTGAGATAGAGATGTTGTCCATGGACTATCCAGACCACCCTGAAACATACACAATAGAACCATCTACAATGTATGTACAATAAGTCCCAATGTATTATGTGATTAATTAATTAATTGACTTCAAAAGAAAATACAAAATAATTTACTGTCCCAGAATGCTGTAGTAAAAAAGTTTATTTAAAATGCACTTTGTCTTGCTCCAAAGGCATACTTATGCACTAGTTAGGATGTCAGCTCCAGCGAGGTAGATTTCTGGGGACACCTACAGTAATAAGCAATAATGACATTGTTATTCACACATTTGATCAAAAAACAGTGTCTCAGCTGAAATGACTTGACTCTCTGTACCCTCTGAATTTATCTTAGGGATTCAATTTACAACTCCCAATTTAGCTCAATATGAGATATGAGACAAGATTTGTGAAAAAAATAGTAATGTATTTTGTTCATGCGAGTCTGTGATTTTCATTCTTTAATGTAAGGCTGGACAGCTGAAACAGGGTGAAGGGAGAGGAGTGAATGTGTGGGAGAGGGAAAGAGGAAAAAGGCAAGGTTTCCAAGAGAAGAAATGCCAAGGCTAAAGCATTTTTTAAATTAAAGGTTACAAACAGTGAACAGGGTAATAAATAGTTTTTCCACCTATGGCTGGGATTTTAACCCACTGTAGTTTTTGCGCTTGATACAGTATTACCACTTAAATAGGTTTACTGGGAAATGTCAGGGCTTTATGTATTATGAAATATCAAAGACAAAACAAACAGACTAAGTAGCAGCTAGATAGATATTCAGAGTTAACTGGAGTTAACCAGAGTTACCATGTAATACATGTACAGTTGAAGTCAGAAGTTAACATACACCTTAGCCAAATACTTTTAAAAACTCAGTTTTTCACAATTCCTGACATTTAATCCTAGTTAAAATTCCCTGTCTTAGGTCAGTTAGGATCACCACTTTATTTTAAGAATGTGAAATGTCAGAATAATAGTAGAGAGAATTATTTATTTCAGCTTTTATTTCTTTCATCACATTCACCGTGGGCCAGAAGTTGACATACACTCAAATAGTATTTGGTAGCATTGCCTTTAAATTGTTTAACTTGGGTTAAACGTTTTGTTAGCCTTCCACAAGCTTCCCACAATAAGTTGGGTGAATTTTGGCAATCAGTCCGGAGCCTCTGGCAACGGTCCCCAGTCCGGGGCCTCCGGCGACGGTCCCCAGACCGGGGTCTCCGGCGATGATCCACAGTCCAGAGCCTCTGGCGATGAGCCACGGTTCAGTTCTACAAAGGCGGAGGGACCAGTGTAAAGATGGGGGGCAGCGTCCAGAACCAGAGCCGCCACCGAGGGTAGATGCCCACCCGGACCCTCCCCTATAAGTTCAGGTTTGCGGTCGGGAGTCCGCACCTTTGGGGGGGGGGGGGGGGGTACTGTCACGCCCTGACCTTAGTTATCTACGTTTTCTGTATTATTTTGGTCAGGTCAGGGTGTGACGAGGGTGGGTATTCTTGTCTAGGGTTTTTGTATGTCTAGGGGTGTTTGTTAGTCTAGGCATATTGTAGGTCTATGGTGGCCTGAATTGGTTCCCAATCAGAGACAGCTGTTTATCGTTGTCTCTGATTGGGGATCCTATTTAGGTTGCCATTTTCCATTTTGGTTTCGTGGGTTCTTGTCTATGTATAGTTGCCTGTTTCAGCACTCTTTGTTATAGCTTCACGTTTGTTTAGTTAGTGTGTTCTGTGTTATTTCTTCATTAAAAGAAGAATGTATACATATCACGCTGCGCCTTAGTCTCATCACTACGACGAACGTGACAGTTTAAAGGCACAGACAACTTAGTGTATGTAAACTTCTGACTCACTGGACTTGTGATACAGTCCAGTGAAATAATAAGTGAAATAATCTGTCTTTAAACAATTATTGGAAAAATGACTTCTGTCATGCACAAAGTAGATGGCCTAACCGACTTGCCAAAACTATAGATTGTGAACAAGAAATTTGTGGAGTGGTTGAAAAACGAGTTTTAATGACTCCAACCTAAGTGTATGTAAACTTCCGACTTCAACTGTACAACATTCCACATTTTCCAACCTGATCCACATAGGATGTAGGCCAAATGCCTGTAGACTATTTAGACATAACCATTGAAAAAGAGTACAGAAGATCACTTTATTCCCCTGTTTCTATTCTAATGTGTTTGAATAATAAGACTAAGGGGCTTATATACTGTACCCCTTTTGAAGTTCCACATGGTTTGTCATTTTCCTATGTGTAAGAGTCGCCAAGCCAACATCTGTCTGTGATGCTGCTTTGTACATATTTACCCAAAAGTCAGCAATATGAATATGGATAAATATTTAAGGCCAGGCATCACACCCTAATAGGGTATTTTTTCCTCTTAATCATATCACAATCAAGTTTTACCAGTCGATTGCAGATACAAATATAATGCTTTTTTTGTATTAAAAAAAATCTAAAATAGTCTATAAACAATATGCAAATGAGGCGTTATCTCATTAAATATGCACATATTTGCATTTTTTCTGGTCTCTGTGAAATGAGTCTTAAAATGTTGGTTTCCTTTTTTTGAGAAGCTACAGGACCAGACATTTACATTTCTATCTGTAAAATACTGAAGCATTTTTGGCACATTTTTCTGAAGAAAATTATATCCAGAATAAACAATTCCCTCTGTAAAAGTCTTGTCACGACTTCCGCTGAAGTTGTTCCATCTCCTTTTTCGGGCAGTGTTCGGCGGTCGATGTCACCGACCTTCTAGCCATCACTAATCGATTTTTCATTTTCCATTGGTTTTGTCTTGTCTTCCTTCACACCTGGTTCCAATCCCATCAATTACATGTTGTGTATTTAACCCTCTGTTTCCCCTCATGTCCTTGTTGGAGATTGTTTGATTGTATGTTATGTGCAAGTTATGTTTTGGTGTGCGACGGGTTTTGTACCCACTTTTATTATATTTTTATATATTTTATATAAAAATATATATATTTTATATAGGTTTTCTGAGTTTTGTATCCACTCCGTTGATACCAAGTTCGTTCTCCTGCGCCTGACTTCCCTGCCACCAACACGCACCCATTACAGAATCTCCGACCTTAACTATGGAGTCAGCAGGAGAGGGTACACCGGCCATTGAGGTGGAGGAGCGCGTCCAGGAGCATGCAGTTATGCTTTACCATCTTGACGCTGCCATGGATCGCGTTGTCCAGACAATGGACCGCTGCGAGAGACTGGGAGTTCTTTCAGCGCCTCCACCAGCACAACCGGGGTCTCTCCTGAGCGCCCCTTTCCCGCCTGAACCCAGTGGGATCCGTCTCACCTTTCCCCAGGAGTATGACGGGTGGGGGGGGGGGCTGCGAACTGCCAGGGGTTCTTGTTGCAGTTAGACCAGTATCTGGCCACCAGTAACACCACCCTCACGTTTGACCAGCTGGTGGACCTGTCCATCCGGCTGGACAACCTGCTGGCTACCCGCGGACGTTCAGATCGGGGTCTGGTGGTTCCATCCTCCCGCACCCCCTCTCCGATACCCATGGAGCTGGGAGGGGCGGTGCGCACGGAGACCGGAGGGGGTTCCCGCTCGTGCACCATCTGTGGCTGCAGAGGTCACACTGCCGGTCGGTGCCGGCTTGGTTCCTCTGGGAATCGAGGCAGCAGGCAGGGCGCTCTGGCGTCACCCCAGGTGAGCCGGCACCATTCTCACCCAGAACTCTCTGTTGCACATATGTTTGTGTCTGTCACGTTCCCTGAGTTTTCGCCGCATTCCCAGCATAAGGCGCTCGTCGATTCAGGCGTGGCTGGGAATTTTATTGATAGAGCTTTAGCCTATAGTTTCGGGATCCCCATCGTTCCCGCGGATGTGCCCTTCCCCGTTCACGCCTTAGATAGTCAACCATTAGGGTCAGGGTAGTTTTGGGAGGTCACCGCGCCTTTGGGCATGGTGACGCAGGGTAGTCATACAGAGAGAATTAGTCTCTTCGTCATTGACTCTCCTGTGTTTCCCATGGTGCTGGGCCTACCCTGGTTAGCTTGTCATAACCCCACTGTTTCTTGGCCACAGAGGGCTCTCACGGGGTGGTCGCGAGAGTGCTCAGGTAGGTGTTTAGGGGTTTCCGTTGGTGCTACTACGGTGGAGAGTCCAGACCAGGTCTCCACCATGCGCATTCCCCCTGAATATGCCAATTTGGCTCTCACCTTCTCCAAAAAGAAGGCGACTCAATTACCCCCTTATCGACGGGGGGATTGTGTGATAGATCTCCTGGTAGATGCTGCACTTCCCAGGAGTCACGTGTATCCCCTCTCACAGGCAGAGACGGAGGCTATGGAGACATATGTCTCTGAATCCCTGCGTCAGGGGTACATTTGGTCCTCCACTTCACCCGCCTCAAGTTAATTTTTTTGTGAAGAAGAAGGAGGGGGGTCTGCACCCATGTATTGACTATCGGGGTCTGAATCAGATCACTGTGAGGTATAGTTACCCGCTGCCACTCATAGCCACAGCGATAGAGTCAATGCACGGGGCGCGCTTCTTCACCAAACTAGATCTCAGGAGCGCTTACAACCTGGTGCGTATCCGAGAGGGAGACCAGTGGAAGACGGCTTTCAGTACCACCTCTGGGCACTATGAGTACCTCGTCATGCCATACAGGTTGATGAATGCGCCATCAGTCTTCCAAGCCTTTGTAGACAAGATTTTCAGGGACCTGCACGGGCAGGGTGTAGTGATGTATATTGATGACATTTTGATATACTCCGCTACAAGCGCTGAGCATGTGTCCCTGGTGCGCAGAGTGCTTGGTTGCCTGTTGGAGCATGACCTGTACGTCAAGGCTGAGAAATGCCTGTTCTTCCAACAGTTTGTCTCCTTCCTAGGGTATCGCATTTCCACTTCAGGGGTGGAGATGGAGAGTGACCGCATTGCAGCCGTGTGTAATTGGCCGACTCTCACCACGGTAAAGGAGGTGCAGCGGTTCTTAGGGTTTGCCAACTACTACCGGAGGTTTATCCGGGGCTTTGGTCAGGTGGCGGCTCCCATTACCTCACTGCTGAAGGGGGGCCCGGTGCGCTTGCAGTGGTCAGCTGAGGCGGACAGGGCTTTTAGTCACCTGAGTGCTCTGTTTACCTCGGCTCCCGTGTTGGCCCATCCGGATCCCTCTTTGGCGTTCATAGTGGAAGTGGACGCGTCCGAGGCTGGGATAGGAGCTGTGCTCTCTCAGTGCTCGGGTACGCCACCGAAGCTCCGCCCCTGTGCCTTCTTCTCGAAGAAGCTCAGCCCAGCGGAGCGAAACTATGATGTGGGGGACCGGGAGCTGTTGGCTGTCGTCAAAGCCTTGAAGGCGTGGAGACATTGGCTTGAGGGGGCTAAACACCCTTTTCTCATCTGGACTGACCGCCGCAATCTAGAGTACATCCGGGCGGTGAGGAGACTGAACACTCACCAGGCAAGGTAGGCCATGTTTTTCACCCGTTTTGTGTTTACCCTTTCCTACAGACCAGGCTCTCAGACTGTTAAGGCAGACGCATTGTCCCGGCTGTATGACACAGAGGAGCGGCCCATGGATCCCACTCCCATACTCCCCGCCTCTTACTTGGTGGCGCCGGTAGTGTGGGAGCTGGACGCGGACATTGAGCAGGCGTTACGTGCAGAGCCCGCTCCCCTCCGGTGTCCAGCTGGGCGTCTGTACGTTCCATCTGCTGTCCGCGACCGGCTGATCTATTGGGCCCACACATCACCCTCCTCTGGTCATCCTGGGATTGGTCGGACGGTGCGCTGTCTTAGTGGGAAGTACTGGTGGCCCACTTTGGCTAAGGATGTGAGGGTTTATGTTTCCTCCTGCTCGGTGTGCGCTCAGTGTAAGGCTCTTAGGCACCTGCCCAGAGGTAAGTTACAACCCTTACCCATTCCACAACGGTCGTGGTTGCACCTGTTTGTAGATTTCCTGACTGATCTTCCTCCTTCACAGGGTAACACCGCGATCCTGGTCGTGTTCCATTCCATTCGTTCAGTACTGGATTCGAGACGTCGGGCGAGGAGCCTTCAGTACCTCGTGTACTGGGAGGGGTATGGTCCGGAGGAGAGATGCTGGGTTCCGGTGGAGGAACAGCTCCATTACTCTCTTTCTTGGTCAAATAGCCCTTGCACAGCCTGGAGGTATGTTGGGTCATTGTCCTTTTGAAAGACAAATGATAGTCCCACTAAGCGTAAACCAGATGGGATGGCGTATCGCTGTATAATGCTGTGGTAGCCATGCTGGTTAAGTGTGCCTTGAATAAATCACTGACAGTAACCAGCAAAGCACCCCCATACCATCACACCTCCTCCTCCGTGCTTAGTGGTGGGAACCACACATGAGATCATCCATTCACCTACTCTGCGTCTCACAATGACAAGGCGGTTGTACTCATCAGACGAAAGGACAGATTTCCACTGATCTAATATCCATTGCTCGTGTTTCTTGGCCCAAGAAAGTATCTTCTTATTATTGGTGTCCTTTAGTGGTGATTTCTTTGCAGCAATTCAACCATGAAGGCCTCCTCTGAACAGTTGATGTTGAGATGTATCTGTAACTTGAAATATGTGAAGCTCTCATAAAGGATTGTCATTGTATATTGCATAACGCCTGGTATGTACCTTTTGGCAAAGGAACCTCTTGTTTTAGGACTCTTGAACCATAAGGGATTTGTTGTTTGATATCATTGACTGAAAGCTCATTCACTATTAAAGAAAAGTACATCTGACTGGCAGTCTGCAGAGACTTTTTCCCATTTCTCCAGTTTTGCCTTTTGCCTTCAGCACCTTCACTAATCAGCTCTGGGTGTGCAGTAGATTCTGTCTATTGTCTGATATCATTTAAAGCTTGGCTTTATAAACATCTTAAAAGATAAGCAGGATTCTGCTGAACGTCAGCAAGTTTGCTCAGTTCAACCTGTCATAAGCAGGTACAGTGTAATTAATTACATTGTTATAGGCAACACATTCTCCACCAAGCCATGATGAAGGCTACTGAGGATAGTAGAGCTCCTCAGTTAGATTTTGGTATTGCAGGTCATGAGCGCCAGCAACAGAGGTGACTTGCAGTGCATTGAGCTATTAGTGCTTAGTGGCCTACCGCCACTCTTCCTGTAAGGCAGTGGTTCCGAAACTTGGGTTCCCGAACGTGGGGTCCCTTGAAATTTAAATGGGGTCCCCTGAAAAAAAATCTGTAATCTTATCAAACAAAATAAGAAATGTTTTCTCTTCAAATGGGTATAGAATATAACCTTTTAGCATCAACTAACAACTTACACTATTAGAATGCGCTTTCATGTCATTATTATATGTTGAGACAGCGTGTAGGACCTAAAATTGAGTGAATATGAACACACAGCGTTTACTAGGGAATATAATTTGTCCATGTGTGGTTCCCTGCATTTTCTAGTGTCAATTTGTGTCCTGTCGAGTAAAAGTTTGGAACCACTTCTGCAAGGCTCTGCTGTGGTTGTGTTGTGCTGTACTCTGAGGCTACCCACAGATTAAATATTAACATCATCGGTACAGTAACCATCCTTTCAAAAGAGAAGAAGTCTGATATTCCAATTGAATTTTGGGCTCTTCCTGCCTAGTCACATCCAACATGTCTTGTGTGTAAGAGATGTGGACCAATACACTTGTGCCAACAACCATTGTCTGCAATGGGCCTATGAGAATAAAGGAGAAGCAGCCAGATGGAACTCACTAAGATTTATCAACGTCATCTGGTCAGTGTTCACTGTGCCATTGGATGATCTAAAATCACATACAGTAGCTCAGAAATTTGATGTGGTAAAAGTAGAAAGTAGTTCATATTTTTCATGGATTCATACAAGTCACCACTAACTCTGCAGTGACAGGCACACTGCGACAAAACAGTATAAATCCTGCCAGGGGTAACATTAAATTACTGAATGTATTGTTATATATACTACATTTGAAAGACACTGACTGTGTCTGCTGACTGTCCAGTCAAAGTCTGCTGACTGTCCAGTCAGTAAAATTAGATTTATTAGACCAACATGACATTGGCATCTTTGTCTTTGATAAAGTAATATGGACAAGTATATCAGACAATAGCACAGCCTACATCATATCTTACTTTCATAAAATGCTGTCCTTTTGTGGGTAATCTTTCGAAGGATGTTTAGGCTTCAGAATGGATGGGATGATTACTGTAATGCTCTGTTTTATACCCTTGAAACCACTTAAGACAAAGCATGTTCCAGGTTATAATATTATCAGGTTACTGGAAAATTCTTGTTTCCCATGGTGATGAGGAGCTAAGGATAAACTGGTGATAGTCTCTTTAGGGAGCTGGCGAGGTTAGTTGGGCAAGCAACAAATGTGTTTGACAAAAATGTAACTTTTTCCCTTTGGCTGCAGGTGTTAAATGTTTCCGTCAGGGTTCTTATCTTAAGCATTTCTGTGTCCGCCTGTCTGTGTTTGGCAGCCCTTCATGGCCTTCGGAGGACCAGCTCCCACTGGATCAAAAAACAGTCCTTCAAGTAGGCTACACAGCACTAGGTAAAAGACCACTGGCTGCTTTCTGTCAGCACTCATGATTCCTTCCAAAGCAGCTAAGACAGCATTATGATGCATTGTTAAAACGGTCACATTAATGCCCTGTTTGCTTATGTTTATGGTTAGATAGAGAAGCCTCTTTGTTGACCTAGCAAAATATGGCTACATGTTTAAATAACGCTTTGACGTTGACTTATTTATGTATTTCAAAAATAATGACTGTCCTTTGGTGGTAAACAAAGTAAATAAGTCCATGGTTAAGACCACATGACAGTAAATTAAACATAAAACCTATTGGTGAGCACTGGGTGACAATTCCTTTTTGAATTTGAGAAATAAACATGAAAAGTACTTGAAAAGTACTTCATGACACCAAAAGGAAATTATTGTGTTAAAACTTGAGTTTAGCTATTTTAAACATTGTTAAAGACATGGGAAGAAAATGCTTTAACTGCAATATTTGAAAATTGATTTGCTACAAAACTAATTAGCTACAAAATAACATTCCACACTATACAAAGTCAGCACTCCACTTTCTTAGGTGGTCTGAGGGCTTCTTCTGAATAAGAGAAGCACAGTGAATGAGCCAGTCTCCCTGCTGGGTCAAAGGGAGACATTGCAGGCACTCTGAGACAGTGGGCGGAGCTTCTTTCCATAGTAGAGTACAGTTGTAGAAAGAAACATTACAAGTAATCAAACTGTTTGCATACATTCACACACTAAATTGCCATCAGCCTATTGTTATTTTTTTATCATAAAGATGTTTGCATTCTTAGAGGACTACATTCGATATTAGGAAAATGATGTTGGAATGACAAAGACAGTAAGCACAACAGTGTAATACCAAGGTCACATCATTCACTGCAAATAGTTGAGATTATGAATATGAGAGAATTCACTATCTTCTTGTTTGTAGTCTACCAGAATACAGAAGGCTCCTCCACCTGTAACAATGGCATTTAAGTCTGACGTAGACTGTGCATGACCTCTGTTTCCTCATCCAATGGAATTGTCTAGTTCTCACAAAACATAACAACTGTCCAACAGCTACAACATACATTTTGGCGACAAACAATACTTAGCCAATAACTTTCTCGAAAAGATTATGCAAGGCACATTCAACAATCAGACATCTCTCTGTCATCTATATCAAACAATGAAATTTGGAGGCTTTTCAGAAGAACATTGTCATGTCTATTGAATCCATACATACCCTATACTATAGCAGCTGTGGTGTAACTGACCCGATATTGAAAGAAGGTAGTCCTCTTGACTTACATAATGCTGCGTTATCCCACTGCCCTGCATAGTTTCTGGCTCTAAGGAGATGACAGGAGTCTTCAGGTATAAAGTAAACATCACTCATCACATAAGTACAGTTCACCTCCATTACCAATGGTCCACTCTGACCTGCTCCTCTCCACATCACCCTCTGCAAATGATAAACATCAGCTGGGCTATGTGATCTGAGTCACATCTACATTGTTTGGCTGCTTTAAAATAAAGGATTTAGTCTACAGTTCAAATGAGAGGATTGAGTATTTTGATGTCCTCTTACAATGGGAGGATATTGATTCTCTGTAGCATACCCCAAAGGTTTGTTTTAGGGGGTTATGAAGACTGTGTGAAAGTCATCCCACACTTGGATTACTCCCTGTCCTTTGTGAAAGATGTAGACTGAACAATGCTTGCTTGGAAAAAAGATAACTTGTTTCAAGCAGTAACCACGTCAGCAATGGAATTTAGTGGATGGAATTTAGTAGTAAAGAATGGAGATGGCACAAATTGAAAGTACACTATTGAGAGAAGTATCAAAACTTGACAGAGATTTAGTCTACCCTGGATGAAGGGAAAATGCATTGTCCAACATTAGCCAACATGCTAGTGTGTTATGTTGTGAAATTATGAGGAAAGATTATTACGTTACCGCAGTTTTGATCCTACTGACAAGCACATATTAAAACCCCAATTGAAGCAATTTGATGTTTACTTTTCATACTATGACAACAATTTCTAATTAACTCAAATTAGCCACAATTCTCTAGGAGAGAGAAACATTAAAATGTTTTCATTGTTGTCACAAAAACAATTTTATTTAATTAATATTATTTTTTATCATTTAAATTACACAGAGACATACTATTAGCCTACACAGTCCTTATCTATTACATACTGTACACATGCTACTATAGGTCTACTATATTGCATAGAGTAGCTCTACTATTACACAGACAGACAGGCAGTCTTCTACCGTTTGTTTATTCTCTGTTATTAGCCAATATTCCAGCACTGCTCTAACAAAAATACGGCTGCATATTCCCTATAGATAATTTTACGCAGAACTTCAGAAGTTTCCCAATTAGTGCGCATTGAGGATGGTTTTGGCCGCCCGACGTGCAGTCTGTAAGGCATGTCAGGGCATGTCCAGATTGGATGAAGTGGCACTGTCTATCGATAGCGTGCTAAAGTATAGGCTCGTGAAAACGATTTTAAAAAGTGTGCTGAATTATCTTCGTAAAACGTATGGATCAAGGTAATGTGACAGTGAAATATATTTAAATATGTTGTGATGCTAAGGGTGGGAGGTGTAATTTATTAGCTTGTAGTCTAAGTGATGGATGTATCATATACGCACCGCTGGTAATGAATTATCTTTCCAGTTGCCAATGAGCTGTTCAACCTTAGTGCTTTTGCTTTGTGGCATTTCATAAAACTGTTAAGTAATCTCACCAATCAATGTTAGTATAGCAGGGTTGTAATTTAAAGTAGAGGATACAGTATGCTAAAACCTCTGCATGTATTCTTTCTCAATAGTGTTAACTTGCTTTTCACCCCTCAACACAACATATAGAGATGACGGATGGAGCCTAGCTGATTTCAGCTTTAGACATTCTTTGCATGAAATTCTATATCCTCTTGTTTGTGTTTTGTTGTCTGCATTTTTACTGTACTTCAGTGACATCAAGTTATGGGATTATGGGATTGAAAATTGTTCAACATGCACACAAGCAAAACATTTGATTCAATGTATTCAATACTCCTCCCTATCTGAGATATCTACTGCAGCCCACATCCTCCACATACACCACCCGTTCTGCCAGTCACATTCTCTTAATTAAAGGTCCACAAAGCACACACATCCCTGGGTCGCTCGTCTTTTAAATTCGCTGCAGCTAGCGACTGGAACGAGCTGCAACAAACATTCAAACTGGACAGTTTTATCTCAATCTCTTCATTCAAAGACTCAATCATGGACAGACAGTTGTGGCTGCTTTGCGTGATTTATTGTCTGTACCTTCTTGCCCTTTGTGCTGTTTGTGCCCAATAATGTTTGTACCCTGTTTTGTGTGGCTACCATGTTGAGCTGCTGCCATGTTGTATTGCTACCATGCTGTGTTGTCATGTGTTGCTGCCATGCTATGTTGTTGTTTTAGGTCTCTCTTTATGTAGTGTTGTGTTGTCTCGCGTGTGGTGATGTGTATTTTGTTTATTTTAATTTTAAATCCCAGCCCCCATCCCTACAGGAGGCCTTTTGCCTTTTTGTAGGCCGTCATTGTAAATAAGAATTTGTTCTTAACTGACTTGCCTAGTTAAATAAAGTTTCAATTAATAAAATAAAAAATACAATATTCAGTGCAGTGGTTAAGATACAGCAATCTCTATGCATTTTGTTTCCATTTTACTCCGTGTTAATTATAAATATAAAAAAGGAGCTAACTACTGAGCTATAAACTATCATACATATTACATTTTTCTAGGAGTTACATCGCTGTCATGGATTGTTCTGAAACCCAGTACTACTTGAATGGGAACTGCCACCCTTGTCTGCAATGTGGACCAGGACAAGAGCTGTCAGAGGTGGGTATTATTACATTATAGAGGAATATTTTTGTTTTGGAAGAGAATTTACTGTATTTTCACTAAGGAAAACAAACAGATAGGCCTATAGACAGATAGGCCATGTCTAGTAGCCTATCCACTCAGC
The DNA here is from genome assembly GCF_029448725.1 of Salvelinus fontinalis. NCBI lineage: Eukaryota > Metazoa > Chordata > Actinopteri > Salmoniformes > Salmonidae > Salvelinus > Salvelinus fontinalis. The sequence continues at coordinate 29,018,746 of NC_074666.1, forward strand.
TGAGCAATAATTGTGTGACGAATGGAAAACATTTCTTAACGTTTAAACGGGCATTTTATTCTGGGTTTTGAGTTAATAATAAGGAAAATAAAAATATTAAACGGTTTGGGTCTCATGTTTGGGTCACACGGTGCGTCCCTTTCAAATGATTAAGCATTACACCTGTACTACCATTACTGTAACTCAATTCCACCTTGCATTAACTTCTCATCGAAGTTCTCAAAGTATTGCCAAACAGGATTTCACAGTTGTCGCTTGACATTTTTTCAACTGACTCCAAAATAATTGATTCATCGACTCCTTGCACGTCAACTCCCGGTGTCGACTCCCGTTTCCCCATTTCTGAGTGTCAAGATTCGATTCCTCTAGGAAAGGAGGAGACTGATTAGCTCTGGTGCTTACGATAACTCAGTTAGGAATTTTTCTTAACGTTTAGGATCCCAATTTCCTTTAAACGTTTTAAGGTTTAAATCACAGGTGTCAAACTCATTCCACGGAGGGCCGAGTGTCTGCGGGTTTTCGCTCCTCCCTTGTACTTGATTGATGAATTAACATCACTAATTAGTTAGGAACTCCCCACACCTGGTTGTCTAGGGCTTTATTGAAAGGAAAAACCAAAAACCTGCAGACACTAGGCCCTCCGTGGAATGAGTTTGACACCCCTGGTTTAAATGTTCACACCCTTTACTGCAGAACCAGGATTTGTTATTACTACAGGTGTAGGATCTTAATTGTATCCTTAATTTGCAGAATAACTTTCCTGAAATGCAGGAAATGTAAAACGTGTAGTGTATTTTAGGTTTAAAAAAGCTTATGAAATGTGGAATTTCCATTGAGAAATGTCCACCTTGATTTTCCCTTTAGAAAAATATAGCCTATCAACCCCTACAAAAATGTCCATTAGTTATCCACATAATAATTCACATTTCCTGTTGCTGTAGCAAACTGGCTCAAATGAACATCCTACATTTTTATGAAACTGTTTGATTTGACTGTCTGTTGTGATCTCACTCTAACATAATCCCACTGGCAGAGAACTTTGTTCCAAGTTCACACAAGTCCACTTGGCAGGCATGCTAAGGATCTTCACATTTGGGTTTACCCATGACCTAAAATAACCCCAGTGCTCATTGGAAGGGGAAACAGTCATGTATTTTGTAATCTAGACCTCTAATCATCATATTCATTTCTGTTTCTGTTTTGCAACCGTCTGGTTAAGAAATTAACTTTAGTGAAAACCTTAGCTGTAAACAGGTCTGCACTATATATTTTGATTCTTATTTCCCGGCAGGACTGTGGTTATGGAAGTGGACGGTCGGCTTATTGCATCCCCTGTAATGTCAAGACTTATAAAGAGGGTCGGGGTTACCACTTCTGCAGATTCTGCCAGTCATGTAAACGCATAAACAGGCAACAGAAGTCATTGTGCACCTCTAAAAGCAATGCTGTCTGTGGGGAGTGTTTACCAGGGTTTGTACTGTGCATTATCTCATCGCATTCTTACATATAGTATCTACAGATCTTTATAGTTAAGACATAGCTGTGCTTTTAAGTCATAAAAGCTCTTCATCCAGACCAGAATATGTGGACTTAGTTTTATTAGCTCGTTTACTTGAAATACCACTATTTCAGACTTTTTTTCCTGCTTTAATTTTATCTGATTTCAGCTTTTACAGTAAGACACGGATAGATGGCTTGCAGGACTTGGAGTGCATGCCATGTGGTCCCTCCTCCACCACTGAGCAGCAGTGCAGCCGTAAGTCTCAGTAAAGCTTGGACGGGACTCTGAGAAAGGAAAACAACTTCATTATTGAAGTCAATTGTGTAGCCTACTGTTATATTAGAAAATTATCTCCATATGCTGGAAACTTTATTACCCATGTTTTTATTAGCCTAATTTTCTGTGTGCAATTGTTGACGTAGAGAATTAATTGTTTGGGTTATGAGATATTTAAGAATTATAACACTGTTCTTTTATAATAGAATAGTGTTATAATAATTGTATTTGCCAAAGGATCAAAGTCAGAAATTGAAAACATCAAATAAATGTTGTGTGTTTAAGCATTTGCTCAGCCATTTGCTCAGCACCAACCTCAATCCTTTTGTTTTGCAGGAAGCAGAGAAGTTGATGTGGAAAAAGTCTGGAGCCCAGAAGGCCCAGCCCATAATGCTGCTGTTACCGCCACAATTTCTGTAGCCCTGGTTACCATGGCAATCCTAGCTGCTGCCTTGTTTATATACTTCAGACATACCTTACTAAAGAAAATATTTAAAGGTATCTCATTATCCACACGCAAATCTCTCCTTTAATGAAGTTTTTGTTGCATGAGATGTTCACGCAACCACTGATGAAACTGTAATAATGTGGATTCTGTCAGTGTGTTTGTTGAAATCACTTTTATAGTAACACGCAGGGTACAAGTAATCCTCCTCAAACTGTGCCTCCTCTGGCTCATTAATTATCTTCTCTCTCTAAAAGGATGCCTGGCTCCTCAAAGCACAAGTCAGAATGACATGGAGTGTGCAGCATACCCAGTTAACAGGGTCACACTGAACCTGGAGCAGGAAGGCCAAGACTCAGGTAATTATTAGAGTAAAACAGCACCCACCATGCCTTAAACGTCCCCTAATTGACTCATATTCTAGTCAATTTGTGAATGCATGGTTCATAAGGGGTTTGTTAGGGTACTAATGTAACCCTCTGATGACCTGTCTTCCTACAGGTGCATGTGATAACTCTACCACTACTGCAGAAACATTGGCCAGACTGCAGTCCAAAGTGGACATGATTGTCCCTCTGGGGTCCATTGTACTAAGCCCTGACCTTAAAACTCAGGGCCACAGATACCTCCTGGAGACCCAGCCGCTGGTGCAGAACTCCACCTGCAGTAACTGCTCATCTGGGTTTGTCTCTCAGATATCCTCTGAGCCGCCCTCAGTCAGTGGGGACGTCCCACTCACAATGGAGATCCCTGTGGGTCCAATAGACAGTGGGGAGTATGTGGCAGGGTCCTTGTTCCTGCAGAGCAGTGAGGGATACTGTGCCTCTGAGCTGCAGGAGAGCCCTCTCCATCAGCATGTCCCAGTGGAGTGCACTGAGCTAGACTTCCACAGCACTGCAGCCCCAACACTGGACCTCGACAGTACTACAGACCCAGACTGTAGCTCTGTGAGCCTGGGGATTACTGAGATATCTGAGATTAGGGACGGCTCCTCCGGAGACAGGTTAGGAGGAAGACAACTGAGGAGGAGTCCATCTGACTGCCCAGAGGAGCAAACTGACAGCTGTTGGAGCAGCCATCAACAACCCTGCAACAGCAGTCTGGGAGGCAGTAATGCGGTAATTACTTTTAGGAAAGACAGAGTTGTTTCACCTGTTCTCACGCAGATGACCATTTACTCAAAAGTAGTGAGTTTGAGTGAGCAGTCACTAGATGTGGCTGTATTTTATGCGTACACTGATTTAAAAAAAAGCAAATGGCACCCTTCATTTCACTCATAAGTTGTGGCCCATGGGATGCAATGTAAACACACACACACACACACACACAGGCTGATCTCATAAATTGTGATACCCTCCCATTATAGGCAAGAGACTGGAAGCCCATAGATCATTTGTTTCATGTTTCCCACTTGTCATTTAAGACATAATTAGCTAGATGTTTACAGCTTCACTCATTTAGTAGAGAATGTTTCCCTGGACGAGGCAAAAAAAGTATTCATTCATTAATATTTATATCTGTAGATGGAAACAGTGAGCCTGCTGAAGAAGTGTATCCGAATCATGCAAGGTAGGTTATTCTTCCGTTTACTTGATATCGAAAGCTTATTTGAATGCTTGAGCACATTCAACAGAAACAAAATGAAACATTGCAAATCTCAAAGAAACCATAATACACAGTATATGTGACTGATGAGGGGAAGTTCTGTTGCGGTTGTGGCTAGGGATTTAGTTGAGCTACGTATTCACAGAATCTAAGCTTGTTCTTGATGGTTCTGGATTTCAAAGTTAATGCAGCAGTTTATACCAGTAGTTTTTAAAGTTGTTTTTCATTGTGTCTTGATGGATTTAAAACATTTCTTTATCTTGGCCAAGAGGAATAGTCAAATATACAATGTCTTACTGTTCTACAGGCCACATGGAGAAACAGACAATCGTTGTGCCAAGAGGCTTAGCTGCATACTTGGCACCACTGGCTAAATATTCAAGAAGAGAATAAACGGTTACCCTTTACAGCATGGGCTAGTCCTGAGGTAGTAATGATGACAGCATGATACAATTGCTAGAATTTGCTACCTGTATGCTTCCTGGTGAAGCAACACACCAACTGACCTGGTGTGTGGTCCGCAGAGGATGAAGTTATTTGCACACTGTCACTGTACATGAGACATTATCAAATGTTGAATGTAGAAACAGTAACATCCAGTAATAGCTGAATAGTTAACCTTTTGTGGTAGGTGGTCAGGGGGATCTGTGCTCATTTCCCCATTGGCCTGTGTATCTTCTGTCCAGGGGTTCGTCTAGGCAGGCTGCCGCAGGCCTTGGTGGATTCTCTGGCTCTGAAGCTGGACCCAACGTTCCCAGGAGTACAGAACTACCAGCAGGTGGCGCTGAAGATGGGCATATCTCACGAGTTGCTGAAAGAACTGCGCGGGTTTGATCAGGTCTTTCGGTACCTTTCCTCCTGCACTCTGCTGACAGTACCTGAACTGCTCCACACCTTCTATCTCCTGCAAAGGCTTGACACCCTGCTCCTGCTGTGTGAATATGCCCTGCAGTGCTATGTCACAGGATGCACATGCTAACTGTTGATGCTAACAACACTTCTGCCAACACAACCTAGAAGGCTGACATCAACAGGTTATAATATGATCAGAATGCGTACTACTAAACTAGAACCTACCTGGACCTGGAACAACATAACTGCTCAAACTCAGATGTGGATGTGTAAACATTTAGGGGTTCACAGGAAAGCTGTAAAACCTATTGTTGTTATTAGATTATTTGTTTTCCTTGACATGGTCAAATAACGCAAGCATAGATTGGTAACTTTTTTTCTAATTTTACACACAGAAACTAGAGACCTGAATAACTTGGTCAAAAATAATGGCACTGATTGACCTATATGTGGTGGCACTGTTATAAGCAGTCTCACTTAAACCCTCATATCTGCCGCCTCGTTTGACCTAGAGACTTGAAACGTATCTAGGTGTTGTTCTTCATACTGAACAAATTTGTCTCAAGGAACCATGAGGTCTGTCGGGACAGATTTTCCTCCATTTTGGAAATCCTTTGAAAAATTTCTCATGAACCATAGGTAACTTCTTCTCATGAAATTCGGTATGTAGGCGCATGGTACATTTCATAACTTAGTTTGAGAAAAGCTAAGCGATTGATTAAGAGATGGCAGAGTTATTGATAAATCAGGAAATCCAATTTTACGTGTCCATTTAAATCCTTTGTAAATCCACCCCACAATGGCCTATCAACTTGAAACTTTCTAGAATAATCAAATACATTACCACAATGAGCCATGCTACACTTGGAATTGATATCTTAACAATATGGACACTATTAACGATGACCTTTTTTGACTATGTAACGCTAAACTTAAAATAATTGTTAAAAAAATCTTCTCATCGACTAAATGTCAGATTCACTCCAAATTATGTCTTTGGACAGTAGTCCATAAAGCAGTTGAGAAAATAATGTTGGTGCATTCAAAGATGGTTGAACTATACCAGTAGATTCATATTTGAAATCTAAATCTCATGAACCATATGACCAAATGACACCAACTGTCACGCCCTGGCCTTAGTATTCTTTGTTTTCTTTATTATTTTAGTTAGGTCAGGGTGTGACATGGGGAATGTTTGTGTTTTGTCGGTTTTGGGTGGTTATATGGTAAAGGGGGTGTTGGGTGTAGTGTATGGGTTTGTGTTGAGTGAATGTGTCTAGCTGTGTCTATGGTTGAGTGTAGGTATCTAGGAAAGTCTATGGTTGCCTGAATTGGGTCTCAATTAGAGACAGCTGGTTATTGTTGTCTCTGATTGGGAGCCATATTTAAGGCAACCATAGGCTTTAGCTGTTTGTGGGGAATTGTCTATGTATGTGTCTATGTTGCATGGTTTTTGCACTTAGTCATTTATAGCTTCACGTTCGTCTGTTTGTTGTTTTTGTTTCGTTTTGTCATTCTTCTAATAAAGAGAAGATGTACTTTCCACGCGCTGCGCCTTGGTCCTCTCTCAGTCCCTTTGACGATCGTGACACCAACTTTGGAATGTAGACCCATGGTGCATGTCTTAACTTAGTTTCAGCTAACGGATTGGTCGAAAGATGGCTGAGTTATTGACAAATCAAAAATCTGATTTTACGTGTCCATTTAAACCACTGTAAATACACTACATAGTGGCCAATCAACTTGAAACGTGTCATCGCTATCATAGATGTCCTTGTGGTATTGAGAGATTAACATGGTAATGCTTTCACTGATTCCACATAAAGGAAGATAGTTCCTACATGATAGGGTGCTTGATTTTTTTATCCTATTAATCTTGAGTCCTTTCTATCATCAAGCCTGGTCAGCTATATTTGTATTTTTTATTCGGAATAGATCAAATGTTATTTTTTACCTGGTTTCACATCTAATGTATGTGAATGTTAATGTGACATAATTTACTCTATTTTTCAGATATTTTGTCATGCATCAAATGCTATCCATGAAAATGATGCATTCATATTTAAAATGTTTGTCAGAAGATACATTCTTTTAAATGCATACTGTACAAACTATGTTAATGGCTGTACTGAATGAATGAAGAAAAAGTATTTCATTTTGTATTAGTATTACTTTTTATACATGTTTTGGACTTTTGTAAACAAAACTAAAATTACATTCCTATTCATGGTAATTATGTTGTGATGTAATTTGTTATAAACCTTTCTTAATAAAGAAGTATATAGTCATAGACAGATTTGAACAGAAAACATGGCCAGTTGCTGTATTTCTGCAGCACATAATTGAAAAGCAGACTTAAAATTAAGATTTGCAGAACTAATGCCACACTACTGACATTTCTACTAAGCTACCCTTTAGCAAGGCTTTTACATTGTCTAACAACACAAATTATTTTGTTATGAAATGAAACTTGAGTTTCTCAGCATTGTTCATTTACTTTTCCAAACAAGTACAGCATAGAATCACAAGAAATGTCCCTGAAGACATCACAATCCACAGTCAAAAATAAGAAAAAGTACAATAATTGTACATCTGTAGGAGACTGGATATGATTACTTTTATGGTCAAATAAAGCTATTTTACGGTTTTACAGTCATAAATAAGCTGATGGAGCCCTCTGATGTTCTCTATGTGTATTACAGTAGATATCATGATTTCAGTGACATCAATGAGACAACCAATTTGTATTAGCAACCAAAATCATAATGTATTGTTAACAACCATACCAATATCAATTGCTTATACCTTATTGTGTTGTTTTTTTGTCTGGTAAAACTGTAAACTGTTACAAAGCTGACTTCCCAGAAAGACCATCTAATTTGAGATTGACAAACATGCTATATGTAAAAGAATATGTGTGTCTTATTTTGTGATATGACATTTCTAGTTGGTGATCTATTGAAAATAATAATATAATTCTGGCACTTTAATCCATAATATGAGGAAAATATGGTGGAAATGCAAATGTGAGGTAGTTCACAATATTATACACCAGGTGGCATAAGTAGGATGATGTTCTACTGCGATGAAATATTGCTGTAACGGGTGTCGTCGGAAGGATGAAACCAAGGCGCAGCGTTCTTTGAGTTCCACATAATTTATTGACGAAGTGAAACTTTAGAAAAGAAAAAACAATAAAGAATACAACGACAAACAGCTTCGTTGTGCAAACTACCTGCACACAAACAAAGAACAAGATCCCACACAGAAAGAGGGAAAGGGCTGCCTAAGTATGATCCCCAATCAGAGACAACGATAGACAGCTGCCTCTGATTGGGAACCACACTCGGCCAGAAACAAAGAAATACAAAACATAGAAATACAGAACATAGAATGCCCACCCAAATCACACCCTGACCAAACCCAAAATAGAGACATAAAAAGCTCTCTAAGGTCAGGGCGTGACAATTGTCTTATAGGCTTCAAATCAAATTTTATTTGTCCGGAGCGCCAAGTCTAGGTCCAAAATTGTTGTATTCACATGCGCCAAATACAACAGGTGTAGGTAGACATTACAGTGAAATGCTTACTTAGAAGCCCTTAACCAACAATGCAATTTTAAGAAAAATAAGTGTTAAGTACAAGTAACAAATAATTAAAGAGCAGCAGTAAAATAACAGTAGCGAGTCTATATACAGGGGTACCGGTACAGAGTCAGTGTGCGGGGGCACCGGTTAGTCAAGGTAATTGAGGTAATATGTACATGTAGGTAGAGTTAAAGTGACTATGCATAGATAATAAACAGAGAGTAGCAGCAGCGTAAAAGAGGGGGGGGGGGGGGGGGGGGGGGGGGCAATGCAAATAGTCTGGGTAGCCATTTGATTAGCTGTTCAGGAGTCTTATGGCTTGGGGGTAGAAGCTGTTAAGCCTTTTGAACCTAGATTTGGCGCTCCAGTACTGCTTGTCGTGTAGTAACAGAGAGAACAGTCTTTGACTAGGGTGGCTGGAGTTTTTGACAATCTTTAGGGCCTTCCTCTGACACCGCCTGGTATATAAAGCTGGGCCCCAGTGATGTACTGGGTCGTACGTCAAATCTTTTCAGTCTCCTGAGGGGGAATAGGCTTTGTCGTGCCCTCTTCATGACTGTCTTGGTGTGTTTGGACCATGATAGTTTGTTGGTGATGTGGACACCAAGGAACTTGAAACTCTCAACCTGCTCCACTACAGCCCCGTCGATGAGAATGGGGGTGTACTCGGTCCTCCTTTTCCTGTAGTCCACAATCGGGGGGGAGAGGGGGGTTGGGGGGGGGGGGGGGCAATGCAAATAGTCTGTGTAGCCATTTGATTAGCTGTTCAGGAGTCTTATGGCTTGGGGGTAGAAGCTGTTAAGCCTTTTGAACCTAGATTTGGCGCTCCAGTACTGCTTGTCGTGCAGTAACAGAGAGAACAGTCTTTGACTAGGGTGGCTGGAGTTTTTGACAATCTTTAGGGCCTTCCTCTGACACCGCCTGGTATATAAAGCTGGGCCCCAGTGATGTACTGGGTCGTACGTCAAATCTTTTCAGTCTCCTAAGGGGGAATAGGCTTTGTCGTGCCCTCTTCATGACTGTCTTGGTGTGTTTGGACCATGATAGTTTGTTGGTGATGTGGACACCAAGGAACTTGAAACTCTCAACCTGCTCCACTACAGCCCCGTCGATGAGAATGGGGGTGTACTCGGTCCTCCTTTTCCTGTATTCCACAATCATCTCCTTTGTCTTGACTACATTGAGGGAGAGGTTGTTATCCTGGCACCACCTGGCCAGGTCTCTGGCTTGTTGGCGTTAAAGGTATAGATCACCCAAATAACAAAACTACATATTGGTTTCCTAACCAGCAGTCTATTGACAAGGTATGACAGTAATCCATGCATTGGACCAATATTAGCATTTTTCTGTAATCGGAACAATATTAGCATTTTTCCCGCATCATGTTCAAATCATCTATAAGTGACTTTGTTGAGCTTCACAATACATTTTAGATAGTTTTGGATGATTTTGACATGATATTTGAAAAATGCAGATATCGGTCCCATGACTTGAATGGGATTTGTGCCACAAATGCTAAAATGTTAGTATGTGGAAACAGTGCCAGGGAAACTAAACCAAAGTATGGATTGATGTCATATCTTATTTTTCTAGATCAAATAACATTGAAAACAACCACTATCTGTGCAGTATTAATTTACCGTCCTTACAAACCACTTAATGTAAATGTTCATTACTGTATTGTACATAGGCTGGTCATCTAGGTTTGTACCTGTAGACTTTCCATCACCATGAAGAAAAATAATGCACGATACAGTAATTGATTACATTGAGACATCAAGTGGTTTATGATGATGTGATGATGTAGAGCATGGCACTTGCAACACTAGGGTTGTATGCACTCACTACTGTAAATTGCTCTGGATAAGAGCATCTGCTAAATTGTAAAAGGAATGAATAGACCATTTCAGTTTTCAAATAGAAATACGTTGTATTTGCAAAGTATTTCAAGAAACTGGAAAACAAGCAAGTATTTTTATATTCCACAAGTATTATCAGATTAACTGTTTTGTACATATATTTATCAGACTCAAGTTACAAATGCAGGTAAACCCTCAAATACAAATACATTTAGTTTAAATACAAATTAAACACTCACACATAAGCACATCTGATTCCCCTGGCCATGACACTATTTCACAGTGTATATTCAACCAATTTTGTACATGAAGATTGTCTATGATTCAACCAGCAGATGGTGTCTGGTGAGAAAAGTAAATTTTTCTATCAGGCATGCTGATTGGTCAATCCAAGCCATTCAATTACTTTGTGATTTTTAATGCTCATCTATATATCTAATTATATAAATTCATGAAATGATCGAATTAAGCAATTAAAAGAAAAATAAAACATTTATGGGAAAGCATTTATATTGGTAGATATTTCAACTCACAGATTATTTGAATGATTTCAAGTGTCATGATATGACATGATGGGTACTCCTTTAAAGGTAATTCAGTGAAAAGCACATATCATTCAATTAAGTGAACTTGGTCTGATGCCATCTACTACGTATGTGGTGAATGGAAAATTATGTAAATAGCTATTTAATTATGAACCTCAATGACATAGCCTACACATAAAAAAGATCACACCCTCCCACCAGAAAGTCTTCACACTTGCTTAATCTTGGCTCATCAGATCTGACTAATTGCATAATGCTATGGCAGGGCCAGGAAAAATCCTTGAGGGCCACACACATAACTGGTGATTTTACTTCCTCCATCTGATCAGGGACTGAATGAATCAGCCCTGAGAATATATTGTGAGTCAAGTCTAAGGCCAATGACATACACTGATCAACTAACTACCAGGGAGGAAAGAAAAACAGCAATACTACTGTACATCTCTTGAGGGACAGAATTGAATAGCCCTATGCAATAGCGTGCACTAATGAATGATTGTGAATGTTTCAAGTTTACTCTGTGCACAGTTACACATTTACAAACATTATACTATAAAAGAAGAATAGACACTGAAACAAATATTTTTTTACTTGAATTGTGTATCCGTAGGCTATCATGTTTTGAAAAAACACATAACATGCAAAATCACATTTATTTCACATTTATTTACCATTATGGTATCCATACAAGTGTTTCACTAATATTCTCTTTCCCGATTATTTACAAAATATTTTACAAACTACTTCACCATTTTATATATTTTTTTACCTCCCCTTAAAGAAATAGACTTCCGTTATTCTCTAATATTTCATATTATAGGTCGACCTAGATCTAATTATAAATTACATCAACCGAATGGAGATAGGTGCGACCTTCACAGAATCTTATGGAAAGATGTTATTAACCTCTGCGTTAACCTCTATATCTTTATACATAATCTATGTAGTTATAGAGATGACAACCTCAGCATGGATGTACTGCCCTCTTGGAACGCCAAATGAAAGGCAGGGACTTGAGCTCAGTCCTGAAGCTTCCGTTCAGCCAGCAGTAGATAAAAGGATTGTAACAGGTGCTACTCATGGCAAACCAATGGAAGGTGAAGTAGATAGCATTGTTAGTGTTAATGGCCTGGCTGGACACCAAAATCACATAACAGTTTAAAGGGAACCAGCAAATAGCAAAAACAGCCACCACCAACATCAGCATCTTCAGAGTCATCTTCGTCCTTTGTCTGTGGGCGACATATTGCGCCAGAGTCACATCCCCTATAGCATTACGCATCCATAGCTTCTTAGCAACAATAATGTAAGCTATGGAGTTGATAGCAAGTGGCAACAAGTAGAGGAGGAAAAACGTGGCCAGGTCCAAGTACTTCCAAAACACATCTGATGGCTGTGGAAAGCTGGGCAGACACACCATTCAAACCTTTCTGTGATTAGGGAAAAACAGGATGTTTGCTTACAGTCTCTACTTTTGGAAGTAGGTAGTTATGGGTTTATAGAGGCTTATATTAGTTATTATAGAAGCTATTAAAGGTAAAAGGTACATTCAAAATCAGAGGCTGTGTCGGCTAAGAATGACTGTAATTGGGTTTTACTAAACTCTGGAAACGGGAGCCATTTATTAGTGTCTAAAAGGAAGCATAAATATTACAGTATGGTACTGATTGTCTGGAGAAAATATGTCATTTACATAAATAGATAATATTGCTCCCTTACCCAAAGTCAAACCGCAGCAGCTTCTGATAAATGGCATGAGGTAGAGAGAAACATGAGGCCGTCACCCAAATCACAACTATACCAATCATGCAACAAAACATTGATTTCCGCTGCCTCATCGGATGCATGACTACCTGCAAAGAAAATGTGTTTAACTGAAATCATTGTTTAAGTAAGTTCAAGTGAAGAAAGTAAGAAGATACAATAAGTGAGTTACTTGATGTCTGTCTAGGGCAATGGCCACTAGGGTCAGCACTGACACATGAACAGAGCAGTACTGTGCGAATCGGCTGACATGGCACATGGTCTTCCCAAAGACCCAGGTGCTGTTTACAAATCTGGCCTGAAAAACAGAACACATTTAATACAAACACAATCTGAGGTTTTCATTTAGTTAACACTTCCTAACACTTCCTTATTAATATATAAAACAAGTGGTAGTCAACCCTTACAATTATGCCAATTTGGATGACCATCAAATTGAAACATTTGTTCAAACTTGCACAATCAAAGCCATGCTTATAACAGTGCACAGACATATTTTACAAATAAGTAAATTACACTAAACAAAAATATGGGTGACATGTCTGGTGAGTATACAGGCCATGGAAGAACTGGGACATTTTCCACTTCCAGGAATTGTGTTCAGATCCTTGCGACATGGGGCTGTGCATTATCATGCTGAAACATGAGGTGATGAAGGCGTATGAATGGCACGACAATGGGCTTCACGATCTCATCACGGTATCTCTGTGTATTCAAATTGCCATCGATCAAATATATTTGTGTTCATTGTCCGTAGCTTATGCCTGCGGCAGCCATAAGATCGAAAAATGCATATCTGTATTCCCAGTCATGTGAAATCCATAAATTAGGGCCTAATAAATGTATTTCAATTGACTGATTTTCATACCATAACCCACCGCTACCATGGGGCACTCTGTTCACAACGCTGACATCATCAAACCGCTCACCCACACAACGCCATACACACTGTTTGCCATCTGCTTGGTACAGCTGAAACCAGGATGCATCCATGAAGAGCACACTTCTCCAGTATGCCAGTGGACATTAAAGGTTAGTATTGGCCAATGAAGTCAGTTACGACGCCAAACTGCAGTCAGGTCAAGACCATGGTGAGGAAGACAAGCATGCGGATGAGCTTCCCAGAGACAATTTCTGACAGTTTGCGCAGAAATTCTTCAGTTGTGCAAATCCACATTTTCATCAGCTGTCTTGTGGCTGGTCTCAGATGATCCCGCAGGTTAAGAAGTAGGTCCTGGGCTGGCGGGTTTACACGTGGGCTGCGGTTGTGAGGCCGGTTGGACGTACTGCCAAATTCTCTAAAACGACGTTGGAGGTGGCTTATGGTAGAGAAATGAACATTCAATTATCTGACAACAGCTCTGGTGGACATTCCTGCAGTCAGCATGCCAATTGTATGCTCAGTCAAAACATAAGACGTCTGTGGCATTGTGTTATGTGACAAAACTGCATATTTTACAGTGGCCTTTTATTGTGCCCAGCACAAGGTGCATCTGTGTAATGATCATGCTGTTTATGCAGCTTCTTGATATGCCACACCTCTCAGGGTGATGGATTATCTTGGCAAATGCTCACTGACAGGGATGTAAACAAATTAGTGCACAACATTTTAGAGAAATACACTTTTTGTGTGTATGGAACATTTCTGGGATCTTTTATTTCAGCTCATGACACATGGGACCATCACTTTACCTGTTGTGTTTATATTTTTGTTCAGTATAGATATTCTGGCCACAAAAGGTTCTACCTTGAACCAAAAAGGTTTTTCCCTCGAATCAAAAATGGTACTCCTATGGGAACAGTGGAAGAACCCTTTTGGAACCCTTTTTTCTAAGAGTGCAGGGCACAGATGTCATGTTGATCATTATGCATTTGATGTGCATTTAATCAAATAATTATTCATCACCTCTATCAGAAGGATACAATTGATGATAGTTTGTAGCAGGAGAGAGTAAAATCTGTAAGGGGGACTCAAACTGTAGCTCCTACAGTGCAGAGACAAGCTCCTAACAGCCTGAAGCCTACCACAAAAACCTGGACCTCTGTGAGGCAGTACAACAATCACATACTGTACACCTTTTACAGTATTCCCCGTATCATGACAAGTGTCCTCATGCACAGAGCCCTAGCTGTGAACCAGAGAACACTTCCCCAATACTTGAGAGAAATGGGGTGAATCCCACCGCTGCCACCAGTGTAGCAGGAGGGAGTGAGAGCTCTAATGGGACTTAAACTGTAACTACTACAGTGCATAGGCAAGCTATCAGACTGTACCACAAAGCCTAGATGTTATTGCAGTACAACGCTTACACACAGTATACCTGTTACAGTAGTTGTTACAGTAGCCTGTTAGTTGCAAAGGCAAAATAAAAAAACATGATCTGTAATTACTCCACAGCCTACCCCCAAAGAGTGCTCCACCCATAAAAATGTAAACAATAGAGCAAATTATTTTTATATTTCTATGAGAGAAAACATTATGCTACATTTGTGAATATATTCTCCAGTGTCAACAAACATTTTAACAAGTTTAGTTTTAGGCTACTAACCTTAGTAAGGTCTTTATAAGAAGCCTATTCAAAATATAGTCATTATTTAAAATGACAGACTGTGCCTTTATAGACTGCACAGAAATGCATTTGAAAACGAGCCTACGACATAGTCACAAACAAGTATAGACCATATCTGTGGTAACTATTTAGCTCAGGTAACTTACCAGAGTAAAAGGAGTGTTGAGTAGAGTAATCATTAAATCAGCAACCACCAAATTTATAATAAACAAACTTGTGACAGAATGCATGTTCTTGTTCTTTATCACAACGTGGCAAACCACAATATTCCAAAAAAGTGAAATTATGATAATGACTGAATAAGCTATAATGAGTAAAGTCTTGGTTGTTGAATTCTGTGACGCTGTCTCATATTTAGTTCCGTTGCCGTACATTCCTTCCTCAACATAAAAATTCCAAAATGATAAATTATCTGACTGTGTGTAAAAATCTTGTAAAACGTATGCGGAACTATTTGTTCTTTCCATCATTGAAAACTAACACGCGCAAATTTGCAATGAGGAACTTCACTTCACCATTCCTTGATCATTTGTGTCTATAAATGACAGATGCTGCAGCATGTATTCCTCCTCGTCTAAACTGGTTGGTCAGATCATTTGACTCGAAGCACAGCTAACCACAGATCCAGCGCTATTCTTTCAGGTCGTCTGTTTGACTTACGTTCGCACCAGAAATAAGGTATTCTGCTAGGCCTACATTGAACAACGAACCTTCAATGGTTTCCATAGGTGGCCATAAAATATACATTTGTTATAATGTAAAATCCATTCATTTAGAATGAAAGAATGGGAGTATAGGCCTGCATAATGTATTATTAGGATATTATAATGATTATTGTATTGATGGATTTCTTGTGTATTGTGTATTTGTGATTATTTTGTCAAATAATTCAGCATTAGTGTCGATTGATACCATGTAATGAAATAAACCATTCTCTCCACCTATCCACCAATGGAGACAACATGGTCTCAGAGGATTTAGTATTATTCTGTACATAAATTGGAAACGCAATCTCTATTTCACTCCACACTGCCCTCTCTTACCTGGACAAGAGGAACACATATGTGAGAATGCTGTTCATTGACTATAGCTCAGCATTCAACACCATAGTGGCCTCCAAGCTCATAACTAAGATAAGGACCCTGGGACTGAACACCTCCCTCTGCAACTGGATCCTGGACTTCCTGACGGGCCGCCCCCAGGTGGTAAGGGTAGGCAACAACACATTCGCAAAACTGACCCTCAACACGGGGCCCCCTCAGGGATGTGTGCTTAGTCCCCTCCTGTACTCCCTGTTCACCCACGATTGTATGGCCACGCATGACTCCAACATTATCATTAACTTTGCTGACAACACAACGGTGGTAAGCTTGATCACTGACGATGATGAGACAGCCTATAGGGACGAGGTCAGAGACCTGGCAGTGTTGTGCCAGGACAACAACCTCTCCCTCAACATCAGCAAGACAAAAGAGCTGATCGTGGACTACAGGAAAGGGAGGGCCGCCCCCATTCACATCGACGTGGCTATAGTGGAGCGAGTTGAGAGCTTCAAGTTCCTCGGTGTCCACTTCACTAAGGATCTATCAAGGTCCACACAAACCAACACAGTCGTGAAGAGGGCATGACAATGACCCTTCCCCCTCAGGAGGCTGAAAAGATCCGTAAGTAAGCATCACTGTTAGTCTACACTTGTTGCTTACAAAGCATGTGATTTGAAATAATATTTATAAACCATTCAAATGTATTTGCTTGAGCCTGTCTGGGGTGACAGATGAGCAGGGTTTTCACTTTTGGGACTACTCCATTGTTTTTATTGCACAGGTTGTACGGGATGTAAGGGATTACATGTAAGGGATAACAAAAACGATAACTGTAATCCGTTACATTACCAGAAAAAATATTGTAATCAGATTACAGATACTTTTGAAAAACTAGATGACTACTTCGAGGATTACTTTTAAATTCAGAAAGGATGTTTTCGAAAAAAATATTTGACACTTCTCTGTTGTTGTTTTTTTCCATTCAAATCAGTATTGGAAAATGGCGCAAATTTAAGTTTGTTCCGCCTGAGAGAGTCTGACCACAAGTCAGAGACCACTATGACGACACACCAAACAAATGTGTCTGATGGGTCGCGGAAAAAGAGCAGGAATAGATTTTTGTAGTCTACAGTCCAAGTTATGTCTTCCAAAAGTGCGATTGCTGTCGGGATCCAAAGATTATTCAAATTACGCTTGGAGGTTGTTTTTGAAACCAGTGGACAGCCAGTGAAAAATGCGCTCTTGCAACAGCTGCATAGTGCGGATCCAAGCTAGTGAAATAAAAGTGGGGCTTTTATTGCTCAATCTATTTCATGCTGATAAAAAAAATCCATAGGCCTAGTGGACACATGCTCAAATTTGCACACTTTGATAGATTTAAAGGGGCAATCTGTAGTTGCTACGTCAATTTTTAGACTTATAAATGATATATATATATATATACAGTATATCCATTGATTCTTGAATAATATAACTCATTAGTTCAACTGTCACACTCTATGATAACCCAAAATATAAGCTTGTTTTGTTCCAATGTTTGTAAACATTGTAAATGTAAACAAACACTACATAGCCTCATAACATGGTTCAAACAATAATGTCATATCATGGATGGTCAGTCCTTGCATCCATAGTTCTGTCTATTAATCTGAGAGTGGTTATATTTCTCCAGGCCCATCCCTCATCTTTTTACCAAAACAAAGGCGGGGCGCCCATTTTGTTATTGTTTCATCTGTGGATTTTCCCTTTAAATAGCTGCATATTATCAAGATATCAAAGTGTCACCAACAAAAAGGTAAACAATAGGCCTATAGCTAATGCAGCATATGTAAATAGCACTTTTAAGTAGTGCTCAAAGCATGCCATTCCATGAGTGCAACATTTATTTTTCAACTCGAATCAATGAGCTCAATCAGTCCTTCATGACAGCAAAACAAACGTAAACAACACAGTAGGGCTGGATAATAAGTCCTTAGTTTTGGGGTTATGCTCATTGTGAAACAATTTGGCTCATATATAGTTCAATATTTCAAAGTTCTATACTTGAAAATTAATGGGTATAACATTTATTGGTGTCACACCCTGATCTGTTTCACTTGTCTTGTGCTTGTATCCACCTCCCTCCGGGTGTCGCCCATTTTCGCCATTATCACCTGTGCTTTTATACCCGTGTTTTCTGTTTGTCTGTTGCCAGTTCATCTTGTCTCACCAAGCCTACCAGCAGTTTTCCCGTACTCCTGTTTTTCTCTCTAGTTTTTCCCGGTTTTGACCATTCTGCCTACTCTGAGACTGCCTGCCATTCTATACCTAGTGACACTGCCCTGGATTACTGACCTCTGCCTGCCCTGACCCTGAGCCTGCCATTCTATACCTAGTGACACTGCCCTGGATTACTGACCTCTGCCTGCCCTGACCCTGAGCCTGCCGTTCTGTACCTTTTGGACTCTGATCTGGATTACTGACCTCTGCCTGCCCTGACCCTGAGCCTGCCGTTCTGTACCTTTTGGACTCTGCTCTGGATTACTGACCTCTGCCTGCCCTGACCCTGAGCCTGCCGTTCTGTACCTTTTGGACTCTGATCTGGATTACTGACCTCTGCCTGCCCTTGACCTTTCGTTTGCCTGCTCCCTGTTTTT
Source organism: Salvelinus fontinalis (assembly GCF_029448725.1). Classification (NCBI taxonomy): domain Eukaryota; kingdom Metazoa; phylum Chordata; class Actinopteri; order Salmoniformes; family Salmonidae; genus Salvelinus; species Salvelinus fontinalis. Next base: position 29,037,429 of record NC_074666.1, read on the forward strand.
GTAATAAACTTTTGTTACTTCGAACTGTCTGCATCTGGGTCTTATCCTGAGGTCTGATAATTGCAATGACTGGAATTCTGACAGACTTTGGTTTTTAATGTAAAGATGTAATTAAATTGTTTTATTATATGTAGTAGAAAGCGATGGTTTAGAAGAAGCCTACATAACCAACCCATAAAGTAAAATGTAACATCCATATATCGCCAGCTATGTAAACTTTAACAATGATTTATCCTGCAATAGATGTTGTTCAATTGGAAACATGCATTTATGTCTTCTTCTAATGCCTCTTAATTATTTTTTAATTTTTTTTTAATTTAACCTTTATTTAACTAGGTAAGTCAATAAAGAAAAAAATCTTCTTTACAATGACAGACTACCCTGGCCAAGCCCTAACGACACCGGGCCAATTGTGCGCCGCCCAATCACGGCCACTTGTGATACAGCCTGGAATCGAACCAGGGTCTGTAGTGTCAGCTCTAGCACAAAGTGCCTTAAACCGCTGCGCCACTCGGGAGCCCTGTGTAGGCTTGAGAGCCCATGTAATCTAAAAGTAATGGAATGTAATCAAATCAAATCAAAATTTATTTGTCACATGCGCCGAATACAAGTGTTGCCCTTACCGTGAAATGCCCTACTTACAAGCCCTTAACCAACAGTGCAGTTCAAGAAGAGTTAAGAAAATATTTACCAAATAAACTAAAGTAAATAATAAAAAGTAACACAATAACATAACAATAACGAGGTTATATACAGGGGGTACCGGTACAGAGTCAGTGTGCGAGGGTAAAGGTTAGTTGAGGTAATTTGTACATGTAGGTAGGGGTGAAGTGACTATGCATAGATAATAAACAGCGAGTAGCAGCAGTGTACAACACAAATGGGGGTGGGGGGTCAATGTAATAGTCCGGTGGCCATTTAATTAATTGTTCAGCAGTTTTATGGCTTGGGGGTAGAAGCTGTTCAGGATCCTTTTGGTCCTAGACTTGGCGATCTGGTACCGCTTGCCGTGTGGTAGAGGAGAAAAAAGTCTATGACTTGGGTGACTGGAGTCTCTGACAATTTTATGGGCTTTCCTCTGACACCACATATTATATAGGTCCTGGATTGCAGGAAGCTTGGCTATTACGTTACTGAGTTTGGGTAATCCAAAAGCTACGTTACTGATTACAATTTTGGACAGGTAACTAGTAACTGTAACATATTACATTTAGAAAGTAACCTACCCAATCCTGAGTATACCTTTACCTGACTGATTGAAGACTCCCTTCGAGGCCAATCAACGGGGTTGAATTAGTCTAATCTCAGAGGAAATCACAATGGGAAAGTTACTGTATGGAAATACATACAGTATAGTCATATTGGGTGGTTTTGGTACCATGTCGGTAAATTACAACGATATTCAGTGTTACTGATGACACATGACACTGATGGGTGATGACTCCATCTTTTTTTGACCGCCATTGCTATGCAGTATGTGAGTCACACACTGCTATCTAATCACAAGATAGCACAGACATCCGCTCTTATTCTAGCTCATGTGGCTTTGTGAGCACAGGAAAGCATGTGGGACTGACAGATAAAGGGTGGTATTTTATATAAGTATCCAAAGGCAGGTTATTGACCATAATAATAGGCCTTGTAAAAGCACAGAGTGCAAGATAAATAAGTGATATATCGTCCCTATATCTCCCTTAATTAGTTGAAAGCAATGTTTAGACTCTGCTTCATATTAGCACAAACTCTCCTTTAATTTCCTCTGTCATAACTGATGTGTGCTGAGAATTATAGAGCAATGTGCTACCACTCACTGTTCCTGTGCATCACCCAGTGATTACTTTACATTGGTAGTAGTGGGTCAGTCACCCTTACACATAATGCAGGCCTACATAAAGTGCATAGAAACCTGATGAAAAGTTATCTATATAAATGCAATCGTAATTCCATTTCTATTCATTCCTATTAATCTAAACACATCGTCTATAAATATACTAGGGACCTCAATTTTATATAACCCAGTACTTATTTAATGCAGTATTTAATACAGAGACACACATTTGTTACACAGTGTACTAAGTTCCATCATACAAACTTACACAAAATACATGAGACATTTGTGACAGTGCGTGATCAATTGCACATAATCACTCGTAGTAGATAAAGATAATATTTTTCACATAATCAAAATGTTTTGCCTCTGAGAAAGTCTTAACAGTGAAAGTCACATGGAGGTTAATGAAGTGTTCTTCTTTGAAGTCAGTCTGATGGGAGATGCTCAGCAGACAAGTGACCCCTCACTTGGGGTATTTGACAAACTGACACCCTGTCATACTGAGTGTCCAACTCAGCTTGTCAAATACACTAAGTGGGGGGCCTGCTCTCACAGTTGCAGACGATGAACCTGTAGTATGAACAGAAGGGACATTTGTGTAATTTTTAAACATGAATGTATTCCCTGTCCAAACATTTAACTCAAGGTTATTTGTTATGTACTTTTTTGTTTTGGTGTACTTAACTGTACTTCAGTGAAACCAGTGGACCAGCCCCTTTCAACTGTTTGTTTAGGGTACATAACACTTCCATTCATATCTTCATAAAACTACAATTATTATTTATTTAACTAGGCAAGTCAGTTAAGAACAAATTCTTATTTCCAATGACAGCCTAGGAACAGTGGATTAACTGCCTTGTTCAGGGGCAGAACAACAGATTTTTACCTTGTCAGCTCAAAGATTCAATCCTGCAACCTTTCGGTTACTAGTCCAACGCTCTAACCACTAGGCTACCTGTCGCCCCAAGTCAAATAGAAACAATGACTAAAGACCCATTACATTTAGAAAAAGCAATACATTATACTGTATAATATATTCCAAAGTTGTGCAGATTTGTTATGTAAATGTAATGAATTAGAAATTAAACCATGAAACAATATAATGTTATACCTGAATGATTTGACCTCTAGTTGAAATGGTGGATGTTTAGTGCGTGCCCCAAAGATTCCTTAGTTGAGTTCTCTCCTTTAACCAAACGGCGACAGAGACGCTGATGATACTGTGCATCTGACAACACGCCTGATCATTAATAAGCCTTAACATCACAAAGAGGAAGCTAAAATGAGGAAGACAACTGCAAGGCTAGTTAGCAGGAAATATCTGGAACCACAGTGACAACATGTCATGGTTGTGAAATGCTTCAGATGGCAGTTTGAAATTGAGCCACTTTGTCAATACAGTTTCAGAGATCCATGCACATGAAATACAATGTGGAAAAGGAATTAGCTCTTGATGAAAGTAAAAGCACATTATATCTTATTTGCGTTCAATAGTCCACAGCTATTGTGACAAACAATATATTACTTACAGTACATTCGGAAAGTATTCAGACCCCTTGACTTTTTCCACATGTTGTTACGTTACAGCCTTATTCTCAAATGGATTTAATATTTTTTCCCCCTCATCAATATACACACAATACCCCACAATGACAAAGTGAAAACAGGATTTTATACATTTTTGCAAATGTATTTTTTTTTTAAACAACAGAAAAACGTTATTTACATAAGTATTCATGAGTACCCTTTATTATGAAACTTGAAATCGAGCTCAGGTTCATCCTGTTTCCATTGATCATCCTTGAGATGTTTCTACAACTTGATTGGAGTCCACCTGTGGTAAATTCAATTGATTGGGCATGATTTGGAAAGGCACACACCTGTCTATATGAGGTCCCACAGTTGACAGTGCATGTCAGACCAAGCCATGAGGTCGAAGGAATTGTCCGCAGAGCTCCAAGACAGGATTTTGTGAAGGCACAGATCTGGGGAAGAGTACCAACATATTTCTGCAGCATTGAAGGTCCCCAAGAAAACAGTGGCCTCTGTCATTCTTAAATGGAAGAAATTTGGAACCACCAAGATTCTTCCTAGAGCTGGCTGGCCGGCTAAACTGAGCAATCGGGTGATCGATGGTCACTCTTGACAAAGCTCCAGAGTTCCTCTGTAGAGATGGGAGAACCTTCCAGAAGGACAACCATCTTTGCAGCATTCCACCAATCAGGCCTTTATGGTAGAGTGGCCAGACGGAAGCCACTCCTCAGTAAAATGGCACATGACAGCCCGCTTAGTGGACTTTCAGGAGTTTGTCATCTTGGTTGCTGTGCTGACCATGGCCTGTAACGAGTTCTTTGTAGATAGACTGAATTAATGAGTTTGGAAACAGTCTGTGACCTCGGCTTTCTACTCATTATTCCTTGTTAATAAAACAAACATGTACAGTATGCTTTCATTTGATTGAAATAACTATAATTTTTGTCTCTGGTCTGAAGAAACCAAATTTGAACTCTTTGGCCTGCATGCCAAGAGTCGTGTCTGGAGGAAACATGGCACCATCCCTACGGTGAAGCATGGTGGTGGCAGCATCATGCTGTGGGGATGTTTTTCAGTGGCAGGTACTGGAAGACCAGTCAGGATCGAAGGAAAGATGAACGGAGCAAAGTACAGAGAGATCCTTGATGAAAACCTGCTCCAGAGTGCTCAGGACATCAGACTGGGGCGAAGGTTCACCTTCCAACAGGACAACGACCCTAAGCACACAGCCAAGAGAACGCAGGAGTGGCTTCGGTACAAGTCTCTGAATGTCCTTGAGTGGCCCAGCCAGAGCGCGGACTTGAACCCGATCGAACATACCTGGAGAGACCTAAAAATAGCTATGCAGCGACGCTCCCCATCCAACCTGACAGAGCTTGAGAGGATCTGCAGAGAAGAATGGGAGAAACTACCCAAATGCAGGTGTGCCAAGCTTGTAGCGTCATACCCAAGAAGACTCAAGGCTGTAATTACTGCCAAAGGTGCTTCAACAAAATACTGAGTAAAGGCTCTGAATAGTTATGTAAATGTGATATTTAAGTTTTTTATTTTCAATAAATTAAGAAACATTTCTAAGCTGTTTTTGCTTTGTCATTATGGGGTATTGTGTGTAGATATATGAGGGGGAAAACTATTTAATCCATTTTAGAATAAGGCTGAAATGTAACAAAATGTGGAAAAGTGAAGGGGTCTGAATACTTTTCGAGTGCACTGTATTAATTACCAGCCTGACTCTCACACAATCCTTGAAGAATGACTAGTCAATGCAATGCAATAACATTAGAGGGACTCAATAACCTTGTAATAGAGTGTGGGTTGTGTTTGTTCCAACATGTCAGCCATGTCGGAGGTAATGTCATACAACACAATTGATGCATGTCACACAACACAAGCAATTTTCTTGGTACTTAAAAATATTGAACCACAGATGTCCATGTTCTACAATAGCTACAGAATAACCCTGCGTATTATCATGGTTAAATTGTTTATCAATGGTACCGCAATTATACAACTGTCAAAATGAATGTGTAGTAACGTGTAGTCATGTTTAGTCAGGTACAACCTAGCAGCTTCTACTGTAGTATCTTTCAGTTGATTTCTAGCGTATATGATTCCCTTAATTGAGGCGAGTCTAAGAAATGTCATCCATGATAACTGAAAATGAGTGCATGTCAGAGATAAATATATAAAGTCACAGCTTTGTTTCACATGGTGTGTGAGTGTGAACATTCAGTTCACCTCTAAAAGAAAGAAAAAAAAAACCTTCCTCAGATCATTCATTCACTTCTCTCTATTATTACACTGTGTGGTTGAAGGAAATACAAGCCACTTAATACACTGTTGAAACAAGAAATGTTTGACATATGAGTGTAAAAAGGTTCAGTAGAACAACTAATATCTTCTTACAGCAAATAAGGTGCCATCTCCTGTAGGGTAGGCCTATCATGACCCTATGACCCATGTTCATAGCACTGGATCTTTTAAATGCTTTGATGGGTAACACTAGTATATTTGGGAGTGAGCAAGATGCTCAAATATGCAGAACTGTAAAAGAAGAGAGGGTGGAAAGAGGTGGGAATAAAAAGGCCTTTGATTGATTGGTTAGAGAAGAAAGGTGCTCTTGCACTTGTGTGTTGACCCCAAACTGTGTGGTAGTCATCTTGAAGCGAAAACCATTTCATTTCCGCGTGCACCTCTTTCGTCCTAAGACAGTAGCTCTTCCTAGGCCTACACATATTTCTCAGCAAGCAAATCAGATCCTGTTAACCCATGTCACTATTCTGGGGGCTGAAATATATAGGCTAGCTTCCGCTCGCTTGATCATTCATTAAAAGCAAAGCTACCTTGCATAGCTGGCTATACCGTCTTCTAACTCCTTAGCTTTGCACATCTCTCTTGCAATGCTGTTCTTTCTAGACCTTACGAAATACACATGCCTATACCATGTGAAAATTATTAGAATGCATGCCAATCCATTGAGTTCCCATTGAGTTCACTATCTTATAACAAAAAGACAATTTTACTGCCAGATTCATTGATTGTTATTGTTCCCTCTAAAACACTGATCTATAAATCTGCTGCCTATACAGTGTGTATGATGTGTGTATCACTGCATTGTAATGTTATATTGTCTGTTGTTTCCTCTGCTCCTCCTTTTTTCACAATATTGAAGTCAAACAAAAAATGTACAATGTTCTGGCTTGAAATGTAAGCCCATTTTTATTTTATTTTTATTTTTACCTTGATATAACTAGCCAAGTCAGTTAAGAACAAATTGTTATTTACAATGACGGCCTACCCGGGCCAAACCCGGACGACGCTGGGCCGATTGTGCGCTGCCCAGTGGGACTCCCAATCACGGCCGGATGTGATACAGCCTGGATTCGAACCAGGGACTTTAGTGACGCCTTGTTAAAGGGAAACTTTGCAAGGGCAGTGTGTGGTAACTTTGATCCATGTCTCTGCAAATGAAGATCATTCATCATGAGGTGTCACAGTATAAGCTGCTAAAAACACATATCTGTTATGTCAGTGCTGCCGTAGAAAGCTTATTCACATGGGGTTGCTTATTCACATGGGGTTTATGATGAATACCAATTACTCTATAAACATTCAGAAAATGCATCACATAAGATGGCACCGGAGAAGATGAAAGACGTTTTACGTGCCCCCAGCCGATTGTGTTTTTTTGTTCGCTTATTTGCATTGTTTGTAACTTATTTTTGTTGCCACTACCGTTGCCACTACCGTATTTTATGACCAAAAACAACTTCTAGACATCAGGACTGCGATTACTAATCACGCAATAGCAGAACCCTCTTTTTCCTTTCACGACTCTGATGAGCCCGACGCAAAGGATACGCTGCTTCCTCGGGAACAGGCCCCGATCCCCGTGATCTGCGTGAAGAGGAGGCTGAGAAAGAGGGGCCGAAGGTCCGGCTGCCTTCTGAGAATTCGCAGGCGATCGAATAAACCCCCACTTCCCTCCATTCTGCTAGCAAACGTGCGATCTTTGGAGAATAAAATCGACGAGTTACGCAGAAGATTAAACTACCAACGGGACAATAAAAACTGTAACATCTTATGCTTCATGGAGTCGTGGTTGAACGACGACAACATCAACATACAGCTGGCTGGTTATACGATGTACCGGCAGGATAGAACAGCAGCGTCTGGTAAGACGGGGCAGCGGTCTATGTATTTTTGTAAACAACAGCTGGTGCACGATATCTAAGGAAATCTTGAGCTATTGCTCACCTCTGGTAGTTCCTCATGATAAGCTGTAGACCACACTACCTACCGAGAGAGTTTTCATCTGTATTCTTTGTCACACAGAGACGCATACAAAGCTCTCCCTCGCCCTCCATTTGGCAAATCTGACCATAATTCTATCCTCCTGATTCCTGCTTACAAGCAAAAATTAAAGCAGGAAGCACCAGTGACTAGATCAATAAAAAAGTGGTCAGATGAAGCAGATGCTAAGCTACAGGACTGTTTTGCTAGCACAGACTGGAATATGTTCCGGGATTCCTCCGATGGCATTGAGGAGTACACCACATCAGTCATTGGCTTCATAAATAAGTGCATCGATGACGTCGTCCCCACAGTAACGGTACATACATACCCCAACCAGAAGCTATGGATTACAGGCAACATCCGCACTGAGCTAAAGGCTAGAGCTGCCGCTTTTAAGGAGTGAGACTCTTAACCCGGAAGCTTATAAGAAATCCCGCTATGCCCGCCGACAAACCATCTAACAGGCGAAGCATCAATACAGGACAAAGATCGAATTGTACTACACCGGCTCTGACTTTCGTCGGATGTGGCAGGGCATTCAAACCATTACGGACTACAAGGGGAAGCACAGCCAAGAGCTGCCCAGTGACATATTTATTATATTTTTTTGTATAAAAAAAAACCCAACTATCTGCCCGGTAAATTCGTGGCCCTGAAGGCCTCATGCAACTGGTACAGCTCATTGTGTTACCGTAGCTAGGTTTCCATCCAATTGGTGAAAGACCTTCATCCAAATATTCTAAAATCTGCATAAAGAAAGTATCTGCATTTTCCCACCAGTGGTGTTTCCACCACACTGACTTGTTGATAAAAAATGACTGCATGATGAAGTAGTGCATACAAAATGTACTTTTTCGCTTAAGTTTTCAGTTAGGCAAGCCTACGTAAAGAGATTATTATGGATAAGAGCGAGAATATTTGTATTTGTCAAACGACAGTTACACATCAATCATCATGTCACCAGAAGAAGACCCTCGATATTTATTGGAAAGTAGTATCAAGATCACTGTGCGCTTATACCACCCTGTGAAGTTCATTATAACTTATTTCATCTGTAGCCTAATAAACTGCATGGTTTCCCGAGTCGCAGTGGGAGGACCACACACCATATCATTGCATGACTCCAAGTTTACTTCAATATTATGGTTGAGCTGATGAGTATTTTTCTCAGCTCATACAGGAGTAATAAAGGCCTAGTTCTGTTCAACAAGCTGTGTTTTCTAGGGGTGGGTAAAATGTGTGACAACACTCCGGTCCCGAGGACTGGAGTTGCCCATTCCAAGCTGTGGACCTGTGGATGGAAAGTAAATCCATGAAAATGTCACTGCTCATGTTTGGTAGGAGCAGTGCATCTGTTGTTGTTATTACTGTAAATATCCATCAATATACCATCTCTAATTAGTACAATGTAGACTGTGTATAATGTATATTTGAGTCAATTTGGAGCCAAGACTATTGATGTTGGTTGCATACAGAACGTCTTTTGATACAGTAAAATAATTGGTCCTGCATCCATAAAATATTTGTAAGCATTGTGTCCACCATTTCATAAACAAACCTTTACATTTGCATATAACAAAAATCCATCATGGGTTTAGCAATAAGTCAAGGATAGGTACATGCTGTATATTTGAACATTTTGAAAAATGCAAAAATCCAGGATCCTTAAGGCCTGAAAACAAAAAGTACATGTAGTAGTAGTGTAATAGGAAGTTAATTGTTAATGTAGTACACAATGGAAAATAACCACTTGTATCTCTGAAGCAACCAAGCAACCAACCCTTCCAACCACAGCAAAGTGAGGTAGTGGTTTGGTACTTCCCGTATGATATAAAGGAGGAACCCAAAACTTGAGGTGTTGAAAGATAAATTGCACACAATATGGTTGCCCTGGTTTGAACTACCTGAACATTCACCATCAGATTGTAGATAACACAAGTCAGGTATCAACAATTACATGCTCATTTCACATGTGGAGGCACAATGTCTGAGTCACTACATCTCCCTGTTTGCTACAAAAATGTATTTTTATCAGACCTAATAATCCCAACTGTAATCATATAGAAATGTTCCCTGTATGTAGTAGTAATGCACATGGATGGCATTTTCAGCTCGATTTTTTTTTTAATATAATATTTTTTAATGTTCTTAAGAAAATTGGGACATTTTCTAATTGAGAACATGTACACACAAATCAAATCAAATCAAATTGTATTTGTCACATGCGCCGAATACAACAGGTGTAGACCTTACAGTGAAATGCTTACTTACGAGCCCCAAACCAACAATGCAGTTTCAAAAAATACAGATAAGAATAAAAGATAAAAGTAACAAGTAATTAAAGGGCAGCAGTGAAATAACAATAACGAGACTATATACAGGGGGGTACAGAAACAGAGTCAATGTTTCACATCGATTATTTGAGGTAGTATGTACATGTAGGTAGAGTTATTAAAGTGACTATGCATAGATGACAACAGAGAGTAGCAGTGGTGTAAAGAGGGGGTGGGGGGTAGCCATTTGACTAGATGTTCAGGAGTTTTATGGCTTTCGGGTAGAAGCTGTTTAGAAGCCTCTTGGACCTAGACTTGGTGCTCCGGTACCGCTTGCCGTGCAGTAGCAGAGAGAACAGTCTATGACTAGTGTGGCTGGAGCCTTTGACAATTTTTAGGGCCTTCCTCGGACACCGCCTTGTATAGAGGTCCTGGATGGCAGGAAGCTTGGCCCCAGTGATGGACTGGGCAGTTCGCACCACTCTTTGTAGTGCCTTGTGGCCGGAGGCCGAGCAGTTGCCATACCAAGCAGTGATGCAACCAGTCAGGATGCTCTCGATGGTGCAGGTCTCTGACCTCCTCCCTATAGGCTGTCTCGTCGTTGTTGGTGATCAGGCCTACCACTGTTGTGTCATCGGCAAATTTAAAGATGGTGTTGGAGTCGTGCCTGGCCGTGCAGTCATGAGGGAACAGGGAGTACAGGAGGGGACTGAGCACGCACCCCTGGGAGCCCCTGTGTTGAGGATCAGTGTGGCGGATGTGTTGCTACCTACTCTTACCACCTGGGGGCGGCCCATCAGGAAGTCCAGGATCCAGTTGCAGAGAGAGGTGTTTAGTCCCAGGGTCCTTAGCTTATTGATGAGCTTTGAGGGCACTATGGTGTTGAACTCTGAGCTGTAGTCAATGAATAGCATTCTCAAATAGGTGTTCCTTTTGTCCAGGTGGGAAAGGGCAGTGTGGAGTGCAATGGAGATTGCGTCATCTGTGGATCTGTTGGGGCGGTATGCAAATTGGAGTAGGTTTAGGGTTTCTGGGATGATGTTGTTGACCAGCCTTTCAAGGCACTTCATGGCTACAGACATGAGGGCTATGGGTCGGTAGTCGTTTAGGCAGTTTACCTTAGTGTTCTTGGGCACAGGGACTATGGTGGTCTGCTTGAAACAGATTGGTATTACAGACTCGGACAGGGAGAGGTTGAAAATGTCAGTGAAGACACTTGGAAGTTGGTCAGAGCATGCTCGCAGTACACGTCCTGGTAATCCATCTGGCCCTGCGGCCTTGTGAATGTTGACCTGTTTAAAGGTCTTACTCACATCGGCTGCGGAGGGCGTGATCACACAGTCTTTCGGAACAGCTGGTGCTCTCATGCATGTTTCAGTGTTATTTGCCTCGAAGCGAGCATAGAAGTAGTTTAGCTCGTCTGTTAGGCTTGTGTCACTGGGCAGCTCTTGGCTGTGCTTTCCCTTGTAGTCCGTAATGGTTTGAAAGCCCTGCCACATCCGACGAAAGTCAGAGCCGGTGTAGTACAATTCGATCTTTGTCCTGTATTGATGCTTCGCCTGTTAGATGGTTTGTCGGAGGGCATTGCGGGATTTCTTATAAGCTTCCGGGTTAAGAGTCCCACTCCTTAAAAGCGGCAGCTCTAGCCTTTAGCTCAGTGCGGATGTTGCCTGTAATCCATGGCTTCTGGTTGGGGTATGTATGTACCGTCACTGTGGGGACGACGTCATCGATGCACTTATTTATGAAGCCAATGACTGATGTGGTGTACTCCTCAATGCCATCGGAGGAATCCCGGAACATATTCCAGTCTGTGCTAGCAAAACAGTCCTGTAGCTTAGCATCGGCTTCATCTGACCACTTTTTTATTGATCTAGTCACTGGTGCTTCCTGCTTTAATTTTTGCTTGTAAGCAGGAATCAGGAGGATATCATTATGGTCAGATTTGCCAAATGGAGGGCGAGGGAGAGCTTTGTATGCGTCTCTGTGTGACAAAGAATACAGATGAAAACTCTCTCGGTAGGTAGTGTGGTCTACAGCTTATCATGAGGAACTACCAGAGGTGAGCAATAGCTCAAGATTTCCTTAGATATCGTGCACCAGCTGTTGTTTACAAAAATACATAGACCGCTGCCCCGTCTTACCAGACGCTGCTGTTCTATCCTGCCGGTACATCGTATAACCAGCCAGCTGTATGTTGATGTTGTCGTCGTTCAACCACGACTCCATGAAGCATAAGATGTTACAGTTTTTATTGTCCCGTTGGTAGTTTAATCTTCTGCGTAACTCGTCGATTTTATTCTCCAAAGATCGCACGTTTGCTAGCAGAATGGAGGGAAGTGGGGGTTTATTCGATCGCCTGCGAATTCTCAGAAGGCAGCCGGACCTTCGGCCCCTCTTTCTCAGCCTCCTCTTCACGCAGATCACGGGGATCGGGGCCTGTTCCCGAGGAAGCAGCGTATCCTTTGCGTCGGGCTCATCAGAGTCGTGAAAGGAAAAAGAGGATTCTGCTATTGCGTGATTAGTAATCGCAGTCCTGATGTCTAGAAGTTGTTTTTGGTCATAAAATACGGTAGTGGCAACGGTAGTGGCAACAAAAATAAGTTACAAACAATGCAAATAAGCGAACAAAAAAACACAATCGGCTGGGGGCACGTAAAACGTCTTTCATCTTCTCCGGTGCCATCTTATGTGATGCATTTTCTGAATGTTTATAGAGTAATTGGTATTCATCATAAATACGGCAACCCCATGTGAATAAGCTTTCTACGGCAGCACTGACATATCAGATACATGTATGTGTTTTTAGCAGCTTATACTGTGACACCTCATGATGAATGATCTTCATTTGCAGAGACATGGATCAAAGTTCCCAGCCAGCAGGGACAACGACCCTAAGCACACAGCCAAGACAATGCAGGAGTGGCTTCGAGACATGTCTCTGAATATCCTTGTGTGGCCCAGCCAGAGCCTGGACTTGAACCCGATCGAACATCTCTGGAGAGACCTGAAAATAGCTGTGCAGCTACACTCCCCATTCAACCTGACAGAGCTTGAGAGGAGCTGCAGAGAAGAATAGGAGACCCTCCCCAAATAAAGGTGTGCCAAGCTTGCAGCATCATACCCAAGAAGAATCGAGGCTGTAATCACTGCCAAAGGTGCTTCAACAAGGGTCTGAATACTTATATAAATTTCATTTTTCATTTTTTTATAAATTTGCTGAACGTAAAAAAAAACTATTTTTGCTTTGTTATTATGGGGTATTGTGTTTAGATTGATGAGGTGGAAAAAACTATTTAATCTATTTTAGAATAAGGCTGTAATGTATCAAAATGTGGAAAAAGTCAAGGGGTCTGAATACTCTCCGAATGCGCTGTACCTATATGTACTAATCCACAGTTATTTGTTTGATAAACTATTGATCCTACATGGTTAAATTATGCTCTCTGGTGTATTTTGAACATTGAATGCGGGCTCCTGTGGTTGGATAAAACTTCATGTAATTATTATATTTTTTGCCTCTTGGGGCCCCTACAGCCTTGAGCCCAGCCCCTGACTCACACAATTGACCAATAACATTGATTTATTACACAGTTTATTTTTATTAATCAGTCATCCAATCAAGGCAGGGCCCCCCAGTTACCACGTGGGCTCCCTACCTCCTCTCCTCCCCAGCAGAGTGGCCGCAAAGTGGCAGTAGGCAGCAGCAGGCTATCTACACTCATTGAGAACAGGCACCTGAGCCCTCCTGTGGTTGGTGGTTGCAGTAAAAAAATTCAAAAAATATATAATATAAACAACTCCCAATTTTTTGCTAATAGCATTGTTTTTCAAAGTAGCTCATCTTGATATAGGCTATTGACACGATGGGCGCATCAACCATCACCAGGAGTAGCCTTATGGCTCCATCTTCATCATTAGATGTGTCATGTTTGCTCCCGCTCTTCCCTTCCCCTGGCGCTTGAGGGCGCCAGATTACCCTGCATCACACGCTCCTGCCATCCATCACCCACACCTGCCTTCCCTCGTCACTCGCATCAGCGTTAATGGACTCACCTGGACTCACTTATTACATGTTAATTTCCTCCCCTATATTTGTCTGTTCCCTTGCTCTGTTCCCTGCTGCTGCATTGATTGTTTCTTGTCTATGTTTCTGTTTGCTGACGCTGTGCTTGTCTCGTTATATGTCCGTCATTTATTAAATGTTACTCCCCGTACCTGCTTCGTCTCTCCAGCGTCATTCAGGGTGACAGAATGCAGCAGCCACATACGAAGCATCGGGGAGTACTGGCGTTCTGGTTGGAATAGTGGCATCGGCTCTGGGTCACCACCGATGGAACCGGGGGTGCCTAGCCTGCTCGTCGGGCTTCCACGCCCTAGCAGGCTCGAGAGGTTTCCTTGCCCCGGTTGACTCGGATGACGCCCATCCCACGTCGGGTCTCAGCTGGATCGTCAGTTTTTGCTTCCCCAGCCGGTCCAGGAGTTTTTTTGTTTGTCTTGTGTTTTGTTGGTGACGTTGGTGGATTCCGCTGCCGATGGAACCGGGGTGCCTAAGCTAGCCCTTCAGGCTTTCACGCCCTGGCTGGCTCGAGAGGTTTTCCTGGCTCGGCGGTTTCCCATCCCACGTCACACTCCACTGGATCATCGGGCTCCCCTTCAGCGGGATCGACAGGCGCTTTGCCTCAGCCGGATCGTCAGGCTCCTATGCCTGAGCCGGCTCGCCAGGCTCCCACGCTCCTGCCGGTTCGTCGGGCTTTCACGCCCCAACTGGCTTGCCCTGCGCCCATGTCTCGGCCGGTTTGCCCAGGTGGGACGCCGGGTGGCGTCCCAAGAGGGAGGGGTACTGTCATGTTTGCTCCCGCTCTTCCCTTCCCCTGGCGCTTGAGGGCGCCAGATTACCCTGCATCACACGCTCCTGCCATCCATCACCCACACCTGCCTTCCCTCGTCACTCGCATCAGCGTTAATGGACTCACCTGGACTCACTTATTACATGTTAATTTCCTCCCCTATATTTGTCTGTTCCCTTGCTCTGTTCCCTGCTGCTGCATTGATTGTTTCTTGTCTATGTTTCTGTTTGCTGACGCTGTGCTTGTCTCGTTATATGTCCGTCATTTATTAAATGTTACTCCCCGTACCTGCTTCGTCTCTCCAGCGTCATTCAGGGTGATAGAATGCAGCAGCCACATACGAAGCATCGGGGAGTACTGGCGTTCTGGTTGGAATAGTGGCATCGGCTCTGGGTCACCACCGATGGAACCGGGGGTGCCTAGCCTGCTCGTCGGGCTTCCACGCCCTAGCAGGCTCGAGAGGTTTCCTTGCCCCGGTTGACTCGGATGACGCCCATCCCACGTCGGGTCTCAGCTGGATCGTCAGTTTTTGCTTCCCCAGCCGGTCCAGGAGTTTTTTGTTTGTCTTGTGTTTTGTTGGTGACGTTGGTGGATTCCGCTGCCGATGGAACCGGGGTGCCTAAGCTAGCCCTTCAGGCTTTCACGCCCTGGCTGGCTCGAGAGGTTTTCCTGGCTCGGCGGTTTCCCATCCCACGTCACACTCCACTGGATCATCGGGCTCCCCTTCAGCGGGATCGACAGGCGCTTTGCCTCAGCCGGATCGTCAGGCTCCTATGCCTGAGCCGGCTCGCCAGGCTCCCACGCTCCTGCCGGTTCGTCGGGCTTTCACGCCCCAACTGGCTTGCCCTGCGCCCATGTCTCGGCCGGTTTGCCCAGGTGGGACGCCGGGTGGCGTCCCAAGAGGGAGGGGTACTGTCATGTTTGCTCCCGCTCTTCCCTTCCCCTGGCGCTTGAGGGCGCCAGATTACCCTGCATCACACGCTCCTGCCATCCATCACCCACACCTGCCTTCCCTCGTCACTCGCATCAGCGTTAATGGACTCACCTGGACTCACTTATTACATGTTAATTTCCTCCCCTATATTTGTCTGTTCCCTTGCTCTGTTCCCTGCTGCTGCATTGATTGTTTCTTGTCTATGTTTCTGTTTGCTGACGCTGTGCTTGTCTCGTTATATGTCCGTCATTTATTAAATGTTACTCCCCGTACCTGCTTCGTCTCTCCAGCGTCATTCAGGGTGACAAGATGAGTCAGTGTGCCACTGGACATGTTATTTAGTAGCCTACTTTAGCCTATGATATATAAATAGGCTACTGTATATTTCTTCCTAATATTGTACAATCTGTGCAATAATATATATTTTTAAGCCCCCTGAGCCTATGATTTCTTAAACCGGCTCTGTAGGCCGGCTCTGTATTCTCACCAACCTCAGTCCTACCACAGGCCTGAGCGGTTGAGAGCACTGTGCAGCCTCAAGTCCCCACAACTTCCTCCTTAGTGCCCCCTGGGTGAAGGCTGGGTAATGAATTGTAACCTGAGAAGGTCCTCTTGACCGACTGTCTGCCCCAACCTACAGTGTGAGGAGACTAGGCTTGGATATCTTTATTTAGTCAGTGAGGAGGAAAGAGGGAGGCCCAGCCCAGAAAGCAGTGGGCTTTGGGAAAAGGCAGGAAAAGGGTGCAACTGTAGAAGGCTATGAGCACAAACCAATTATTTTGTCAAGCAAAGTGTGACTTTGATTGCTTGCTACCTCTCTGCAGGACTTTTACAGACATTTTAAATGTTCCTCTGTAGTGAACGTCAGCATCGAAGTGCACTAGGACATTACAGTATGTGACTTAATTTGTGACTTTCCCGGGCTTAAAAAGATGACCCCTCAACAAAGCACTGGCCCTTACCCCAAAGTAAACCACAATGAGTCAAGTATTCAAGAGAAGGAGAAGGTAAGTACTAATCATACTTCATTGTCCTTAATGTTCTACAGTAGGTACTGTGCTGTCTCAATTCACTGTGTGTGTGTGTGTGTGTGTGTGTGTGTGTGTGTGTGTGTGTGTGTGTGTGTGTGTGTGTGTGTGTGTGTGTGTGTGTGTGTGTGTGTGTGTGTGTGTGTGTGTGTGTGTGTGTGTGTGTGTGTGTGTGTGTGTGTGAGAGAGAGAGAGAAAGAGAGAGAGGATACACCTACATCTTCAGGGTTATTTGACAAAGAGTAGATTAATGTTTTGAATGTAGATGAATGTTTTGTATTCATCTCTGTAAATCAGGCTGAAAGCTGTATCAGGGTTTTACATAACATCAGGGTTTTACATAACATGTTCAACAACTTAGATGTATGTCGACAATAACAGTCTCAATGTATTATCCTTTCACTTACCTATCATGTTAATGGAACTGTGGTCTCTTTACATCCCTGGGCTTGAGGATCCAAGGTTGAAATTGAATACACCATCCTACACTATATATGGTTGGAGAACATCCCTCAACAAATATCAGTGTGCACATCTACTGCATACAAGCTGGATTGTACAGTGGGAAAGCTAAGTTCCACATGATAATAATGCAGATGGACATTAACAGACCTTTACAGAGGCAAATATTGGCTTTCGTTTAAAAAAATCAAGACAAAATGGAGGTGGATGAAAAAAATGTAAATGATGTCCTATATAGAAAGAGATGTGCAATAAAATAGAAAATACTTGCACAGCATACAATACATAGCAAGTGTATCAATATTTATATTTTTGTGTCCATCCAAATGGATCAAGATATTGGACCCCACAGATTGTGTAGCTCTATCACCAAGGGCTAATAATATAGACGGGTGCATCTGTTTCCTTCCTCTGCTAATCAGCTGTGGAGTGAAGGAAGCCCTCACCATCCTATCCCGTATGCTGCTTTCCATCAGCTATGGACAAAACATGTTATTTATTTATGCAGTGCTACAATTATATTCTATTGTACCGTATGAGATGCACTAACATACGTTTCTTTATACACTACCGGTCAAAAGTTTTTAAAAACTTACTCATTCAAGGGTTTTTCTTTATTTTTACTATTTTCTACATTGTAGAATAATATTGAAGACATCAAAACTATGAAATAACACATATGGAATCATATAGTAACCAAAAAAGTGTTGAACAAATATTCTGCAAAGTAGCCACCCTTTGCCTTGATAACAGCTTTACACACTCTTGGCATTCTCTCAACCAGATTCACCTGGAATGCTTTTTCAACAGTCTTGAAGGAGTTCCCACATATGCTGAGCACTTGTTGGCTGCCATGCTAGTTATTTGCCTTGAATTATAAATAAATCACAGACAGTGTCACCAGCAAAGCACCACCACACCATAACACCTCCTCCATGCTTTACGGTGGGAAATACACATGCAGAGATCATCCGTTCACCCCGCATCTCACAGAGACACTGTGGTTGGAACCAAAAATCTCCAATTTGGACTCCAAACCTATGACTGATACATATGGTTGTCTCACCTAGCCAGCATAAGATGAATGCACTAACTAACTGTAAGTTGCTCTGGATAAGAGCGTCCGCTAAATAACTGAAATGTCAAATGTAAATGTAAACAGTCTCTCATGTTCCATAGAATACTTTCAAGGTAGGGAATCATCTAATGTTGTCTGTCTGTCTGTCTGTCTGTCTGTCTGTCTGTCTGTCTGTCTGTCTGTCTGTCTGTCTGTCTGTCTGTCTGTCTGTCTGTCTGTCTGTCTGTCTACACACTTGTCTCCAGGCTTGTTTCACCTTTTTACTCATGCTATTTGTATTAACAGATCCATTTGGCTCATGTCAGTGACTGTTTGTGTTTACTCACTGTTCAGGCATAATCACGGTCTCATCTGACATAATAACAGTCTCATTTCCAGCCATTGTTATTGTTCCGTAATACAATACTTGTACTGCTGTCAGCTTTGCACAGGCCCTGCTGCTGCATTTGCCATGAAAGCAAACTCGAAGCAGACTAGTGATAGACTTATGTTGTGATGAGTTATTGAACGACATCATGTCATACTCGATAAGGTATGTTTTGTTAGTATTCAGCAGAAGAATGCATACGCCCCATATGACCTATGGATAGGCTTGTGTGGTTTTCTGTACTGTTAGTTTCATCAATTTAGTTTCTCCAAAGACGTTTGTACTGCCCTTGAGATGTGCAGTGACTAACATTTTGTTTTCATGTTCGACCCTCCTGTCTCCTCTTTTGGTTGGCTTGGTTTACAAAAGATGGCTATTAATCCACACTTCATTCTGTAGACGACTGGATTCCCTCTCTGTGCCCTTTCTTGTCTCACAGTCATGTACAAATTAAGAACGTTTTCAAGGCAGATAACCATTACTGTAGTACATGCTTTTGTATTTGCAGCAACAATCATAGTGATTTCAACATTGATACTAAATTAATCATTGTCATTTGACATGTTTGTGTGCTACTGGGAGCTCGTTGTTCCATTTCCCTTAGGCAAGTATTTGAGTCGTCAGATCAGACACAGTCATATTTGTTGGACATTGAATTATTTAATTGAAATGAAACTTAAATTAAACAGGCACTTATATAGAACCGGTGCCCAGAAGCCATGCATTCCCATGAGTATCAGACATCTAAATAGTTACATTATTCAAATATGTAACCCCTACAAAGAATGTAACCCCTGTGTCTTTTTTGTGCAATGTGATAAATGTATTGTAAATGCCTGTTTGATGGGAGACTCAAGGCAAAGTCACCCAAGGGGGTTCAATTCAATTAAAAGTACAATTAACTGAATCATTGCCAGAGACATGATATCGCCTTTACAGAGTGTTTTTTGTCTTTAGGGATGGCGCCCCAGTCCCATCACTAAGAGCACGGCTGATCCAGAGCCTAACGTCCCAGAGTGCAGAGTTTGTGATGGAGGAGCACATGCACAGCACTGGACTGCAGACCCAAGAGAGACACTTGTTCCTTTTCAGTGACAAACTCATCATCACTAAATCAAAGTTAGTCCTCAGCATCTAAAAATAATGTCCACTTACTGAACAAGATGAATATGAATAGATGAGAACTAACAATGGGATATTAGAAGGAGATGATCGTGGACTTCAGGAAACAGCAGAGGGAGCACCCCCCTATCCACATCGATGGGACAGTAGTGGAGAGGGTAGAAAGTTTTAAGTTCCTGGGCGTACACATCACGTACAAACTGAATTGGTCCACCCACACAGACAGCGTGGTGAAGAAGGCGCAGCAGCGCCTCTTCAACCTCAGGAGGCTGAAGAAATTTGGCTTGTCACCAAAAGCACGCACAAACTTTACAGATGCACAATCGAGAGCATCCTGTCGGGCTGTATCACCGCCTGGTACGGCAACTGCTCCACCCACAACCGTAAGGCTCTCCAGATGGTAGTGAGGTCTGCACAACGCATCACCGGGGGACAAACTACCTGCCCTCCAGGACACCTACACCACCCGATGTCACAGGAAGGCCATAAAGATCATCAAGGACAACAACCACCCGAGCCACTGCCTGTTCACCCACCCTATCATCCAGAAGGCGAGGTCAGTACAGGTGCATCAAAGCATGGACCGAGAGACTGAAAAACAGCTTCTATCGCAAGGCCATCAAACAAACACCACTAACATTGAGTGGCTGCTGCCATACATGTACAAAATGTATCACTAGCCACTTTAAACAATGCCACTTAATATAATGTTTACATACCCTACACTACGCATCTCATATGTATATACTGTACTCTATACCACCTACTGCATCTTGCCATCTTTATGTAATACATGTACCACTAGCCACTTTAAACAATGACACTTAATATGATGTTTACATACCCTACATTACTCATCTCATATGTATATACTGTACTCGATACCATCTACTGCATCTTGCCTATGCCGTTCTGTACCATCACTCATTCATATATCTTTATGTACATATTCTTCATCCCTTTACACTTGTGTGTATAAGGTAGCTGTTGTAAAATTGTTAGGTTAGATTACTCATTGGTTATTACTGCATTGTCGGAACTAGAAGCACAAGCATTTCGCTACACTCGCATTAACATCTGCTAACCATGTGTTTGTGACAAATACAATTTGATTTGATTTGATTTGAAGTGAGCATTTTGTCCTTCATGTCAATTGTGCAGATTTGGATCATCTTAGGATGAGAGGGGCACTTTAATTTAAAATATATATATATATATAATGTGTAATAGATGATTGCAATTACTGTTTATTTTGTCCTGATAGATAGCTGATAGTGGTTTATCTCCCCTGTTGTCTTGCAGTTGGGTTCTTGCATTGAACTGGTTGCTGAGAGAAAACTGACCCTAAAGAACTCCTTTTTCATTGTCTGGCCTACCACCAATTACGTGGGGACTCTCAGGTAGGCAACTCCAATCATTAAAATCAAATTTTCAAATTTTCAAAAATAGATGAACATTAACTTGGGGGGAAAAAAAGATGACATTTGTTTTCTCAATCAGCTCATCTGAGGCAAAGGAGAAATGTCTTTCAGCTTTACAATGGTAAGGAAATACTTACAAAACCCAGGTGTACAATTTAAACATTACTTCTGAAATTAAATGTTGACACTTAGGAAAAATAAGTGTTATCTAGAACCTAAAAGGGTTATTCGGCTGTCCTCATAGGAGAACCCTTTGGAGATGTCACGTTCCTGGCTTGTTTTCCTTGTTTTTGTATGTGTTTAGTTGGTCAGGGCGTGAGTTGGGGTGGGCATTCTACATTATGTGTTTCTATGTTTAGGTTCATTGTCTATTGGCCTGATATGGTTCTCAATCAGGGACAGGTGTTTTATGTTTCCTCTGATTGAGAACCATATTAAGGTAGGCTGTTCTCACTGTTTGTTTGTGGGTGATTGTCTTCCGTGTCTGTTTATGTACCACACGGGACTGTTTCGTTTGGTTAGTCTGTTCCTGTTCGTGCGTTCTTCGTGTTATATTGTAAGTTCACGTGTTCAGGTCTGTCTACGTCGTTTTGTAGTTATTCTAGTGTATTTTGTGTCAGTGTTCGTCTTGTTTAATAAATTCATTATGTCTTCATACAACGCTGCGTTCCTCTTCAGACGAAGAGGAGGAAATCAGCCGTTACAGGAGAACCCTTTTTTGGTTCTAGGTAAAACGTCTTTTGGGTTCTATGTAGAACCCTTTTCACAGAGGTTCTAAATGGAACCCAAAAGGGTTCTACCTGGAACTAAAACGTGTTATCCTATGGGACATCTGAAGAACCCTGTTGGAACAATTTTTTATAAGAATGTAGGATTATGTATCTATCTGCTGCAGGCACATTACGATATCAGACTTGTATAGCACTAATATATGCCTATTTGCCACAGGCACATCACTAAATCCAAATAAGTGGAATATCCCAGCAATCTAACCATGAAGGTTGTTCTCATGAATATTGGAGCTAGTGCAATGGTAAGGGAATTCACTCATCTACAACTACTGCTGCTTATCCTATGCTTATTGACCATTTCCCTCAACTTCAAATTCTAAATGAAATACATTGAATGAATGTATGACTTTTCCTAGTTAACATGACATTTATTCAAGTAACCTCAGACAATATTTTCCAATTCTATAAGAATATGAAGGAAGTACCTGTGTTAATGTAGACAACTGTGAATGTGGACAATAAAGACGACGTTGACAAAGTCATCAGGATCCTCACCCAACAGTTAAGACTCACTGTGAGTTGTTGACACTAGTTAATGTAGTCATTATGTCTTAGCTCTATTATTAGATGTAATCCATATTTTTGCTGTATGGATTTTCTTTTTGTATTATGTATTAACAAAAAAATTACTATCATTATAGAATAATATATATATATTCTTTTTTTTTCAAGTTGAAGATAATCATGCATGACCTAGACCAGGGTTCTCCAACCCTGTTCCTGGAGAATCAGGTGCACTAGATTAGGGTTGGAGCAAAAACCTACAGGACAGTAGATCTCCAGAAACAGGGTTGGAGTGAAAACCTACAGGACAGTAGATCTCCAGAAACAGGGTTGGAGTGAAAACCTACAGGACAGTAGATCTCCAGAAACAGGGTTGGAGAACACTGATCTAGACTCAAGCTCTCCAAGCTCTGCAATGTTACACCTGTTGCAACATGTTTAAGTAAATTATTCGTTTTTTAAGGTGTTGTCTTTAGAGTTTAGATCATTCTCCGCTACCACTAGCCTACATTTTTACTCATAGATCTTTAGAGTAGGCCAGAAGACTATCACAAGAGGAACAAGAATAATTGACGTTTTGTGCTCTCAAATGGCATTTCCTGTCTCTGACCATTCCTGGGGGTGTAGATATCGCTGAGTTTCCTTTCTTCCTCCTAAACATAATTGTCTTTTTCTATTCCCACAGGGCAGACCCACTGACTACCGGCTCTGGGTTGTCTCAGGGAGAGAGGAAGCCCCATACCCTCTTATTGGTGAGAAAATGTGTCCGAACTATCACTTTGCACTGAAACACACCTCCAAACACAGTCAGGATGGAGGCACACTTGGCTTGGCTCTGGTTTTAGACCATAGTGTTTCTGTGTAGGCAAGGGATTACTCAAAGCAAACCAATATTTCATTTGGGCAGGTTTTCGGTCCGTACTCATCCTTGTGTTCCCATGTGGGGTTTGTGACTTGAAACTGTAATCTGGTGACATGGCTACAGGAGCCTCTCTAGAAAGCCAAGGCATATTTAAGAGTCTAGGGGATCGGATAAAAGGATTCATGGGGGCCTTTGTGTGTCTGGAATGAATGCTCATACAACTGCATGCTATTCTGTCTAAAGGGCACATACCTCATTGTCTCAAGTCAATACTGGTAGAAAATAATATAATTTAGTCAATCCTCATTTGAATCAGCAGCAACAAAATGTACCCTGAGAATTGTAGGTGATCTCAGTTCAAAAGAAAATTGCAAAGGATTGGTAAGACTGCAACCATGTTTATCTAATATTTGCTTTAAGCCCATGTAAATATAAGGGGCGTGTGATTCAACATGTTTCTAGCATCATTTAATTGCTCCTTTAAATTCTCGACTCCTTGCTTTTTGACTCCTTCCCATTCCTTTCAATTTTGTTGGTTTATTTGAATAGATAGTAAGCTGATAACAGATTACCAGGCCAGATTCAAACCTGTGACAGTGGTACATACATGTACCAGGAGTAATAGCACTACCCACTTGACCATACAGGCCACATCATCATTCATGATTAAACAGAAATGGTAGAAGCAGTGAGTGAATGCATTCTCCAATTCTACACAAAAACCTTATTTGATCAGATCTACATGTGCCATGTCTGTCAGGTCATGAGCATCCCTTCAGTATTATCCTAAACTCCTTGAGGGAAACAGACTGCCAAGTCTCAGCAGTCACCAACAACATCCTGACTGTAGATGGGAGCCTCTACCTTGATCACCTTCTCAAAGACGCTTCCGGCCCAAACTTCATCCTCAGGCTAAAGGCTGAAGTGGGAGGACTTGGCCGAGCAGGTGAATCCTTCATTAACTTTCAATGAGAGAGCGAGAGAGAGAGAGAGAGAGAGAGAGAGAGAGAGAGAGAGAGAGAGAGAGAGAGAGAGAGAGAGAGAGAGAGAGAGAGAGAGAGATAGGCTAGCACATAATGATTTTTAACATGTTCCATTGATATACACAACAGGGATAGAAAATACAATTTTCTTTAGTGCATTTTGTTGAACGTTTTCTACTTTTTACACATCAATTATCTAACCCTCTTTACGGAAGTGGTTGACTTAGAATGGAGATAGTAAATAACTTCCTGTCACGCTAGCACATGTGGTTCTACAGACGTTATCGCAATCTGCTTCCTGTAATTTGGATAATTACAGTGTTTTAAATGTGCCATTGCTTGTTGGAGGTATAGCACCCAGTCTCTCTGTCTTAACACAACATTGTGGGAAAAAAATTCTACAAATTATTTTATAACTAAGCTTTTTGCTGCACTTTAAAATTAATAATGTATTCTCAAATGCCAAATAAATTATTCTGCCAGGTCATTTTGTATGCACCGATGTGAAAAGTGGATCTGAAAAAACATGTATGGTGATTTATCTGCATTGTGCCTTTTAAGGGTGTTTTCAGCAGCTGCCTTAGAATGCAAAAGTTCTCTAAGCAACAATTTATGGCAAGACTCAAGTATTTTACTTTTTCCACCAGCCATCAGTGCTCACATCCATGTCTTCTCATGTATGCCTTTGTAGCTGTGTTGTCCCTGTCTGTATCTGCATACTCAGAAAACAAGGTTCATCAATGGTTCTTTGCTAATGTGATGGTTCTATGTGCAACCATCATGACTCTTTCTTCTTCAAATTATAATTAACATGTAGGAACGGAGGTGTCACGCCCTGACCTTAGAGATCCTGTTTATGTCTCCATTTTGGTTTGGTCAGGGTGTGAGTTGGGGTGGGTATTCTATATTCTATTATTTGTATTTCTATGTTTTGGCCGGGTAGGGTTCTCGGTGTGCACTCAGTGTAAGGCTCCTAGGCACCTGCCCAGAGGTAAGTTATAACCCTTACCCATTCCACAACGGCCGTGGTCGCACCTGTCGGTAGATTTCCTGACTGATCTTCCTCCTTCACAGGGTAACACCACGATCCTGGTCGTGTTCCATTCCATTCGTTCCGTACTGGATTCAAAACGTCGGGCGAGGGGCCTCCAGTACCTCGTGTACTGGGAGGGGTATGGTCCGGAGGAGAGATGCTGGGTTCCGGTGGAGGAACAGCTCCATCACTCTCTTTCTTGGTCAAATAGCCCTTGCACAGCCTGGAGGTGTGTTGGGTCATTGTCCTTTTGAAAGACAAATGATAGTCCCACTAAGCGTAAACCAGATGGGCTGGCGTATCGCTGTATAATGCTGTGGTAGCCATGCTGGTTAAGTGTGCCTTGAATAAATCACTGACAGTGTTACCTGCAAAGCACCCCCACACCATCCCACCTCCTACTCCATGCTTCACGGTGGGAACCACACATGAGGAGATCATCCATTCACCTACTCTGCGTCTCACAAAGACCCGGTGGTTGGAACCAAAAATACATCTGGACTCGTCAGACCAAAGGACAGATTTCCACAGGTCTAATGTCCATTGCCATTGTTTCTTGCCCCAACCAAGTCTCTTTTTTTATTTATTTTTTATTTTGACATTTTACCCCCTTTCCCCCCCCAATTTTCGTGGTATCCAATCGCTAGTAATTATTATCTTGTCTCATCGCTACAACTCCCGTACGGGCTCGGGAGAGACGAAGGTCGAAAGCCATGTGTCCTCCGAAGCACAACCCAACCAAGCCGCACTGCTTCTTAACACAGCGCGCCTCCAACCCGGAAGCCAGCCGCACCAATGTGTCGGAGGAAACACCGTGCACCTGGCCCCCTCGCTTAGCGCGCACTGCGCCCGGCTCGCCACAGGAGTCGCTGGAGCGCGATGAGACACGGTTATCCCTAACCCTCCCTAACCCGGACGACGCTAGGCCAATTGTGCGTCGTCCCACGGACCTCCCAGTCGCGGCCGGCTGCGACAGAGCCTGGGCGCGAACCCAGAGACTTTGGTGGCGCCGTTATGCTGAGAAAACTACAGCCTCGTTCCGGTCCTGAAAGGAAGATGAAAATTTCCAAACGTATCAGATTAAAAAATATTACTAAAAATATTTATAATCATGCAATCACAAGTGAAATATACCAAAACACAGCTTAGTTTATTGTTAATCCACCTATCGTGTCAGATTTTGAAAATATACTTTACAGCGAAAGAAATCCAAGCTTTTGTGAGTGTAACTTTCAATGCTACAACAGCTAGCCTTATATTAGCTTGGTTAGCTTGGTCACGAAAGTCAGAAAAGCAATGAAATTAATCGCTTACCTTTGATAATCTTCGGATGTTTCCACTCATGAGACTCCCAGTTACAAAACAAAAGTTATTTTTGTTCGATAAATATTACTTTTATCACAAAAAAACGCCATTTGGGTTGCGCATTATGTTCTGAAAATCAAAGCCGTGTTCCGTTCGACAAATTCCAAAAAGTATCCGTAATGGTCGTAGAAACATGTCAAATGTTTTTTATAATCAATCCTAAGTTTGTTTTTAACAAACGTAATCGATAATATTTCACCCGGACCATAACCTATTCATTAAGAGACAAAAGGAAAATGGGGTGCCCCTCTCTCGCGCACAGGAAATATTCAGAGGACACCTGACTACTTTTGAAAAAACTCGCTAATTTTTCAAACTAAAAGCCTGAAACTATGTCTAAAGCCTGGTCACAGCCTGAGGAAGCCATTGGAAAATGAATCTGGTTGATACCCCTTTAAATGGAGGTTAGACGGGCCAGGAAACACATTTTTTAAAATGTTATATCACTTCCGGGTTACATATTCTCAGGTTTTCGCTTGCAGAATGAGTATTGTTATACTCACAGACAATATTTTGACAGCTTTGGAAACTTTGGAGTGTTTTCTATCCTAATCTGTACATTTTATACATATTCTAGGATCTGGGCCAGAGAAAATGTCTGTTTACGTTGGGCACGTTATTTAAAAAAAAAAAAAAATCTGACCCCTAGCGCTAAGAAGTTAAGGAGAAGTTTATCTTTAATTTTGTGTTTAACACTTGTATCTTTTATCAATGTTCATGATGAGTATTTCTGTAATTTGTTGTGGCTCACTGCACTTTCACCGGATGTTTGTTTGAGACAATGCATTTCTGAACATAACACACCAATTTTAAATTAGGTTTTTGGACATAAAGATGAACTTTATCGAACAAAACACACATTTATTGTCTAACATCGAGTCCTGGGAGTGCCATCCAGTGAAGATCATCAAAGGTTAGTGATTCATTTTAATGCTATTTCTGAGTTTTGTGACACCTCTCCTTCTTTGGAAAATGGCTGTATGTTTTTCTGTGACTTGGCGCTGACCTAACATAATCGCAAGGTGTGCTTTCGCCATAAAGCCTTTTTGAAATCAGACACTGTGGCTGGATAAACGAGAAGTTTATCTTTAAAATAGTGTATAATACTTGCATGTTTGAGGAATTCTAATTGTGAGATTTCTGTTTTGAATTTGGCGCCCTAGCGTCTGTAACGGCTGTCTTCAGGTGAAAGAGAGGAGGACCAAAATGCAGCGTGATGATAATCCATAATTTAATTAGGATATTTAAACGACGAACAAAAACAACAAACTGACAGAAGGAACCAAAAACGCTACAGTCCTGAACATGGGAACACAGAACAGATGAACACACGAACAGGAACAATCACCCACAAACAAACAGTGAAAACAGGCTACCTTAATATGGTTCCCAATCAGAGACAATGACAAACACCTGCCTCTGATTGAGAACCATATTAGGCCAAACAACAAACCCAACATAGAAACACAAAACATAGAATGCCCACCCAGCTCACGTCCTGACCAATTAAACAAAGACTAAACAAAGGAAATAAGGTCAGGAACGTGACAGCGTCCCACATATCCCAGAGAAAATGAGATAAAGAGAGATCTTGAATGACTTTGAAAACAGGACATGAAATGCTGAGAATGCTATTGGAATTCAAAAACAAGCATGGCAGTTCTGTGCGTCATTCAAAACTATTGAATTAATTATATTGAGGGCATTTAACCTCTATTAAAGACTATTGTTTGATATGTACATTTATTCAGCTTTTCTGCCAGCCACATGTTTGAATCATTGTGTGCATCAGCCACTCTACATTACTAGCCTCAATTAGCCATTGGGGTATTAATGGTATTTCATTTTCTGTACCCTCAGACTACTGAGCCAGCTTCCAGAGGATAATGTTACATTGCTCCGCTACCTGTTCGCCCTTCTGTACCACATCCAGGAACGCTCGCAGGAGAACCAGATGAACTCTTTCAACCTGGCCCTCTGTATCGCTCCCAACATGCTGTGGCTGCCTGTTCCCACTGGACCAGAGGAGGAAAGTCAGTCCACTAAAAAGGTAGATTTATTGAGGGATACCCTATGGACATTTTTAGGGATGCACGATATATCTGTGAACATATCGGAATCGGAAGATATTAGCTAAAAATGCCAACATTGGCATCGGCCCGATGTCTAGTGTAACGCCGATGTGCAAAATTGATGTCAAAGCTAACGTGCATACCTATATAATGACGTAATGACGCCACATAGAATTTGGCGCTACACATGCAACACAGCATTCCTAACCTAGCCCACAATGTCTGCTGTGTGGATCGAGCAGTCAACAAGTCAAGCAGTCATTTGATAGAGTAGGAACATTTCAGAGAGACAACTCAAAGGCGAAATCCATTAATGCCAAGATAATGGAATTCATTGCCCTTGACAATCAACCGTTCTCTGTCGTGGGTGATGTTGGCTTACGCCGACTGGTCGAGCACCGGTACACACTACCAAATGCGCTATTTTTCAGATGTTGCCCTACCGGAGTTACATAGTAATAGCATCAGTGCTATTAGCTTCACAACTGACATTTGGACCAGCAATATCAGCCCCATGAGCATGCTGAGTCTGACAGCACAGTGGGTCGTCGAGAATTTTGCACGGAGAAAAGTCGTATTGCATGCTCATGAATGTGCTGGTTGTCATACCGCTGATGCCATTTCAATGGCATTTGAGAACATGTTTGAAACTTGGAAACATGAACACACTCCTAGCTCCATTCAAACAACTGACTCGAGAAATAAGCTCATCAACTGCGCCTGCAACAGACGTGAACAAAACTGCCGACACAGGCAGTGAACAAGCGATTCGGTGACATTCTGTCTTTACTGTGTCGCCACCATGCTCATTGTTATGTACAAGGACCGCTACTTCGATGCAGACTAGAAACAGGGTTTACGTGAAATGTTACATGCACAGCAGGACAAGATGGAAACGAAAAGGGACAGTGCGCACCGAGCAAGAGAGGCCACGGACAGACAAAGATGAAACTTCACTGCTTGACATGTATGATGAAATCCTGGTTGAGAATAAAATGACTGAACAAATTAACAACAAAACAGCACAGCAATTAAGTGAAATAAATAGGTTTTGATTATGTTTTACTGGTAATGGGGACATACGTAAATCCCAACAAAATGACTTTTTGGTCTGTGTGTGTGTGTGTGTGTAACCTTTATTTACTAGGCAAGTCAGTTAAGAACAAATTCTTATTTACAATGACGGCCTACCACGGCCAAACCCAGACGACGCTGGGCCAATTGTGTGCCGCCCTATGGGACTCCCAATCACGGCCGGATGTGATACAGCCTGGATTCGTACCAGGGACCGTGGTGACACCTCTTGCACTGAGATGCAGTGCCTTAGACCGCTGCGCCCATGTGTGTGTTAACTATATAACTGTACTAGAATGCCTAAAAGGCAATTAAAACTTATAATATCAGTTATCGGTATCGATAATGCTTTTTTAGGCAAGGAAAATATTGGATATCGGTATCGGCCAAAAATGATGTATCGGTGCATCATTAAATATTTTATAAGTACCATAATATCATCTTCAATAATGAATTTATTATATTTTTTCTATGTATTTTGTACACAGAGAAATACAAGAATTAAGATGATTATGGTACTTATAAAATATCCACAGAGTACTATTGTGTGCTGACCATGTCTTTCACTATGGACTATAAGGATCCAGCACCCGACTACTTCTGAAAAATAATATGAGAGTGAGCATGTTAACTATTATTCTATTTGATAAATATAGTCAAAGATGTAATATTTTATTAAGGCTTCAATGAAACACACAAATGCAAGAATGCATCCTATTACCAATAACAGGGGAGGTAAGCATGTCTTGGTAGTATGATCTTTAACGCTCTGCATTTTTCTCACTCTTCATTATTCATGATTAATTCAGGATTATCTGTAGTCATGGTAGCATCCAAATTAATGTAGAAGTTTTTAGAAATGTATTCTGTTCTTATTTACAATAATAGACTCCAAAATTACACAATGCATTATTTAGTATTAATTTCTATTGTGCACAAAATAATCTTAAACACAACCAAAACAAACTGCAAATGCATCCAACAAGTTTGTAGAGTCGAAAAATATAATTATCATCCATGAGCAGATAGTGTACGTTCATCTCCTGTGATTCCTATTTGTTAAGGGTTTCTGCCTCAATTAGTTTTTCATGTCTTCCATGCAGGTTGCAGCTCTCGTTCAACATCTCATTGAAAACACCTCAGCCATTTTGGTGAAGATGTTGAGTGCATTTTTACTGAGCCAAGGAATGAACAAGGAACTGTAGAGGATGTCATGGGTGAGATCTATGTTAGATAAGTGTTTCTACACTATTTTAGTATTTTCATGGTAACCATGTGCTCTCATTTGGATCTTTTTGTGTTTTTTCTTTCAGTGGAGTCTTACCAGCAGGTCGACTCGTCTGATTATTGGGACTGGGAGAAGCAAGAAGGACTTCACTCTCCTAACAGGGAACCTTTTTTCCTGCCACTGGAGAAACTGGTCTTGAAAGAGATTTTGGAGCTTCTGAATGATGTTGACTCCTTGAAAAAGCAACATGTGACTGAGGACAGTGCTTATAGTTGTGTGAATCTAGACTTAATGTCTTCCCTCTCCAGTGGATCTATCTGCTCCCTGATGGGGACACAACGTTTTTGCTCATCCCGCTGCTCCTCAGAGGCCATTGTGTGTCTAAGCTCCCCCTGGTTGGGGTCCCACAGCCAGCTCTACACTCCTGTCGCCCGCCAGTCCAGCTGCGATGCAGCAGTGATGTGTGGCCGTGCAGACCACTCCCAACACACACACAAATCCCACACTAAGGGGCTACTAAAGGGGGACAGCAGCCCCCTTTAGACTGCAAGCACAATCAGCCACAAGACTGCAAGCACAATCAGCCACAAAACCGAATGTGCAATCAGCCACACTATTAGAATATAACTGCCAACAACTGTCAGAAATACTGTGAGAGAATACTTCAACTCAAGTGACAGCAAGAATGGCCACGTAGATGCAAAACTGATTGAAAAAGAGCTCCTCCAGTGGCAAAATAAAATGTTGGAACCAACAGAAAATGCTACAAAGCTATCACATGGTGAGGACTCAGTTGTCTGATTGTTAATGCTCATCATTTGGTGTTTTGTAATGGGCTATCAGAATGTAGATCATCCTGGGTTATTTCACCGCCCTCTTTGTGTGTATTTATTGCTAAATTATAAATTAAGTCAATGAAGGACAGACATCAGTTCAACGTCTAATTTTGATTAACTTTAAGTTGAGTTGTCATCTAAGGTGAATTCAACGTGAAATCAAGAAAACATTTCACAATGTCATTGGATTTAGATAAAAAATTGGGTGAATTGTTTTTGTAGTTATCTTATATTGATGACTTTTTGCAAATCCAATCGGTTTCTACACTTGGATTCAACATCATCACATTTAATTTTTCGGTTGAAATTATGTGGAAACAACATTGATTCAACCAGTTTTTGCCCAGTTGGATGGTGCAGATCGAATGCAGGCACTCAAACCACTCAGACAGAGCACTTCCTCCAACTGAGTGGGGATTCATAACCTTAATAATTTTCTATACAGAAGCATTATGAATAAGGACCAGACATCTTGACATCACTGTGATTTGTGTGTTTCCTGAGGGGGCTGTGATAATCTGCCGGTGAAAAAGTAAAAACAACAAAATGTGAGGCAAATTAGGTATAAGATGCACAACTTGTATATGGGAAAACACACATTTATTTCAGTTTTCATGGGCTGGATTCTGTTTTGCAAACAAAAAAAACATACAGAATAATTGTAACAATATAAATACCTGAGATGGAATATTATCCAAACTGAGTTCCAAATACTGTAAAGTGATTGTATGGTGTGCAACACATATTCCTGCTGTATAGTTAACATTTGGTTAATAAGAAATCGCCTACTTCTCACTTTTATCGCTAAAGAAATATGACCAACGTAAATCACATTGCATATAGTGAGTTATAATGTTTGTTTTGTTTTTGAACAGTTCAGTGCTATTTTGCATTTGCAAAATGAAGCCTCATGTATACATCTCATTTAGATGCATTGATATAACGGTCTTAAACATATAATAACATATACTGTACCACTTTTACCACATCATTGTTTGTTTTTATGTATGTTTTATCCTAGAACTGTAACTTTGAACAATAATCAAATGTGGCGTTAACCTTCATATCAACGTGTGTGTGTGTGTGTGAGGGGGGGGGGGGTGATTTGCACCTCTTCACCCCTGGACAAGCTTATGTTGATGGCACCACTTATAATAAATCAAGTTAGCCCTGAACATCTCTGAATCTCTGAATATGTTTTCCCATGCCTTCTCAGTGCCAGGGTCCTAGGCATAATGTTTCCTTTTATTTATTTATTGAGTTTATTTATTGAGTTTATTTGAGCAAGGACAATGTACATCAGAAGCATTCGTCTCAGTACACTTGAGAAAATATGTGTTGTATCAGATTTAGCTAGCAGCTAATTTCCGTCTGCAGTTCCAGGGCAGGTTAACATCAAACAAGAAAATATTATGAAGCCAGCAGGCTAAGTGCCTTGTCACAGAGCTACAAACAATGTTTTGTAACACTTAACTTACTATTTCTAATTACAGAAATTACTTCTAAACGCATGCTACTTTAGGAAGTGGCCCGCTGCTGGCAGTATTTTATTTTTAATGCTATGTACCGGTAACATGTAATTGCTACAACTGATTCTACAACCGAACCTCCTTCAAGCTAGTTGATTGACAGGGCAAAGGGTAGTGATATGTTCCTGAGTGACATGTTCCTGGGGATGTTTGATGATTATTAGGTGCGAGGGGCAGCAGGTTGCATGAAGGATCACTGGCTGCCTTTAGATGCCACAGCGTCCCTCACCTATTGGGGCACTTGGACAGTCATACCATCCATCCACTTCTGCACTGTCACCGGGCAACCAAGATGGGACCTGTCAATCAGAAGCAGATTAAAAGGCTCAGACATATAGTTTCAGAGCATTTACATAAACAACTTCAGATTTGTTTTACTGAGTTACTGAATTTACTGCAACCTGTTGCTTCTATGTCAGTTCAGCAGTCAGGCCCTGTCTGGAGTAAATCAAGAAAATGTGTATGTGCCTGTTTTGTTTGAGCCTTGATCGTGTATGTAAATCATAACATTTCGACAAGCAAACACATGTAAATTGTCAGAGTACTAAAAATCAAAAAAATGTAACTCACGTCTTGGTAAACCGTAAGCTAGATCTAGCATATCCATATCCTCTTTCACCGTTTGTTCCATTTTCTCATAAAATGTCTTGTAAAGAATGAGATGACAGGTGGAGCTAATGCTAATGTCCCCTCATATGCACTTGAAGAACAACAGAAGATCCGCTCCCCCTCCCTGGCACTCGAGGACGCCAGGCTACCCGTCATCATAGGCACCTGTTCCCATCATTACGCACAGCTGCGCTCATTGGACTCACCTGGACTCCCTCACTTTGTTGATTGCCCCTGCATTTACAGTGGGGCAAAAAAGTATTTAGTCAGCCACCAATTGTGCAAGTTCTCCTACTTAAAAAGATGAGAGAGGCCTGTAATTTTCATCATAGGTACACTTCAACTATGACAGACAAAATGAGAAAAAAAATCCAGAAAATCACATTGTAGGATTTTTAATGAATTTATTTGCAAATTATGGTGGAAAATAAGTATAAGTTACAGAAACAAGTCCAGAAAGATTTGATTGCTTTGGAGGATTGAGAGAGGCCTTAGCAAAAATGCAGGTAAAAAGAGATGAAGATGAAGAATCACTAGAAGAGGACATAATAGCTGAAATGGAAGAAAAAAGCAAGAGAATGGACGGAGAAATAAGAAGGCTAGAAAAACGCATAATTGAAAAGAGGGAGAGAGCAAAAGAAAAAGAACAGGGAACGAGATGGGGAGAGTGGAGAAGATATAGCCAGTTTTAGAGAAATGGTCTATGGCAAAGAAAGGGAAAAAAGAGGGCTGCGGAGTAGGAGGAAGATAACCATGGGCACCCTCTTAGTTAAGGATTAGCCCCTTTTTTTAAATTTTCACCTAAAATGACATACCTAAATCTAACTGCCTGTAGCTCAGGCCCTGAAGCGAGGATATGCATATTCTTGGTACCATTTGAAAGGAAACACTTTGAAGGTTATGGAAATGTGAAAGGAATGCAGTAGGATATAACACAATAGATCTGGTAAAAGATAATGCAAAGAAAAAAACTACGTTCTTTTGTAAAAAAAAAAAAAGACCTTCTTTGAAATGCAAGAGAAAGGCCATAATGTATTATTCCAGCCCAGGTGAAATTTAGATTTTGGCCACGAGATGGTATCAGTGTATGTGCAAAGTTTTAGACTGATCCAATGAACCATTGCATTTCTGTTCAAAATGTTGTATCAAGACTGCCCAAATGTGCCTAATTTGTTAATTAGTAACTTTTCATGTTCAAAATTGTGCACTCTCCTCAAACAATAGCATGGTATTATTTCAGTGTAATAGCTACTGTAAAATGGACAGTGCAGTTAGATTAACAAGAATGTAAGCTTTCTGCCCATATCAGATATGTCTATGTCCTGGGAAATGTTCCTAATCGCATGAGCCTACGTTAGCATAACCGTCCCGTGGAAGGGACACCGATCCAGAAGAAGATTTATTAATAGATATCATCCCGACCAACTTTCCCTCTAAATACACTGCCTCACTGCCTCATTGCCTGCGTAGGTAATGGGTCCGCGGTCAAACAACCACCTCTCATCACTGTCAAACGCTCCCTAAAACACTTCAGCAAGCAGGACTTTCTAATCGACCTGGCCCGGGTATCCTGGAAGGATTTTGACCTCATCCCGTCAGTAGAGGATGCCTGGTTGCTCTTCAAAAGTGCTTTCTTCTCCATCTTAAATAAGCATGCCCCATTCAAAAAAGAACAGATATAGCCCTTGGTTCACCCCAGACTTGACTGCCAGCACAAAAACATCCTGTGGCGTTCTGCATTAGCATCGAATAGCCACAGCGATATGCAACTTTCAGGGAAGTCAGGAACCAATACAATCAGTCAGTTAGGAAAGCTAAGGCTAGCTTTTTAAAACAGAAATTTGCGTCCTGTAGCACTAATTCCAAAAAGTTTTGGGTCACTGCAAAGTCCATGGAGAATAAAAGCACCTCCTCCCAGCTGCACACTGCACTGAGGATAGGGAACACTGTCACCACCGATCAATCTACGATAATCGATCATTTCAATAAGCATTTTTTTTTTACAGCTGGCCATGCTTTCCACCTGGCTACCCCTACCCCGGCCAACAGCTCTGCATCCCCCGCAGCAACTTGCCAAAGCCCCCCCACCCCCCCTTCTCTTTCACCCAAATCCAGACAGCTGATGTTCTGAAAGAGTTGCAAAATCTGGATCCCTACAAATCAGCTGGGCTAGACAATCTGGACACTCTCTTTCTAAAATTATCCGCCAACATTGTTGCAGCCCCTATTACTAGCCTGTTCAACCTCTCTTTCGTATCGTCTGAGATCCCCAAAGATTGGAAAGCTGCAGCGGTCATCCCCCTCTTCAAAGGGGAGACACTCTAGACCCAAACTGTTACAGACCTATATCCATCCTGTCCTGCCTTTCTAAAATCTTCGAAAGCCAAGTTAACAAACAGATCACCGACCATTTTGAATTGCACCGTACCTTCTCTGCTATGCAATCTGGTTTCCAAGCTGGTCATGGGTGCACCTCAGCCACGCTCAAGGTCCTAAACGTTATCATAACCGCCATCGATAAAAGACAGTACTGTGCAGCCGTCTTCATTGACCTGGCCAAGGCTTTCAACTCACCGCATTCTTATCGGCATACTCAATAGCCTTTGCTTCTCAAATGACTACCTCACCTGGTTCACCAACTACTTCTCAGATCGAGTTCAGTGTGTCAAATTGGAGGGCCTGTTGTCCGGACCTCTGGCAGTCTCTATGGAGGTGACACCATTCACCACCACCAACCTCTCCGCAGATGACACCATTCTGTATACATCTGGCCCTTCTTTGGACATTGTGCTAACAAACCTCTAAACAAGCTTCAACGCCATACAACATTCGTTCCGTGGCCTCCAACTGCTTTTAAATGCTAGTAAAACTTAGTGCATGCTCTTCAACCGATTGCTGCCCGCACCCTCTCGCCCGACTAGCATCCCTACTCTGGACGGTTCTGACCTAGAATATATGGACAACTACAAATACCTAGGTGTCTGGTTAGACTGTAAACTCTCCTTCCAGACTCACATTAAGCATCTCCAATCCAAAATGTAATCTAGAAGTGGCTTCCTATTTCGCAACAAAGCCTCCTTCACTCATGCTGCCAAACATACCCTCTTAAAACTGACTATCCTACCGATCCTTGACTTCAGCGATGTCATTTAGAAAATAGCCCCCAACACTCTACTCAGCAAACTGGATGTAGTCTATCACAGTGCCATCTGTTTTGTCACCAAAGCCCCATATACTATCCACCACTGCGACCTGTATGCTCTCGTTGGATGGCCCTCGCTATATATCCGTCACCAATCCCACTGGTTCCAGGTCATCTATAAGTCTTGGCTAGGTAAAGCCCTGCCTTATCTCAGCTCACTGGTCACCATAGCAACACCCACCCGTAGCACGTACTCCAGCAGTCATTTTGCACTGGTCATCCCCAAAGCCAACACTTCCTTTGGCCGCCTTTCCTTCCAGTTCTCTGCTGCCAATGACTGGAACGAATTTCAAAAATCTCTGGAGTCTTATATCTCCCTCTCTAACTTTAAGCATCAGCTGTCAGAGCAGCTTACCAATCACTGTACCTGTACACAGCCAATCTGTAAATAGCACACCCAACTACCTCGACCCCATATTATGACTTACCCTCTTGCTCTTTTGCACCCCAGTATCTCTACTTGCACATCATCATCTGCACATCTCACTCCAGTATTAATGCTAAATTGTAATTATTTCGCCTCTATGGCCCATTTATTGCCTACCTCTCTACTCTTCTACATTTGCACACGTAGTACATAGATCTTTCTATTTTTCTTTTCTATTGGGTTATTGACTCTACGTTTGTTTATGTGTAACTCTGTGTTGTTGTTTTTTTCGCACTGCTTTGCTTTATCTTGGCCAGGTTGCAGATGTAAATGAGAACTTGTTCTCAACTGGCCTACCTGGTTAAATAAAAGTGAAATAAAAAAAAACTGGAAGATATGGTGCACAATGTCCAATTTTGGTAATAGGGGCGCAAGGGCACTATGTCCCATGGGGATCACAGGACCTGGATGATGGAGCTGGAAAATGGATTAGAACCTTTGAAGCACAACCATGGGGAAACTACTGGCTGTGGGGGATCTAAAGGCACTGTTGGAGAGAGTAGTGGGACCGGTAAAAATTAAGAATGTACTGTGTGCCAGTGGCCTGACAGCGGCAGTATGGGATTCACTGGGGGATGGAATGGACTTTGATGCATACCGTCCTGGATTCTGGTGGACTCTAAGAGCAGAGTACCCCACAAGGATTGTCCCAAAGTCGCTAAAAGGAGAACCACTGGGGGAGACAGAGAATCCGGCTGCGTATCTATATGGTCAGCTGAAACGATGGAGGCAGGAAACAGAACAGGATCCAGAGGGAGACCCACTGATGACGATTCTGTTCCAAAACCCGGTGATAGAAGCCATGCCCCAACCAGTAAGAAGCAGGCTGGAGGATGTGGTGGGACTGACTCCAAAATCACACAAGGAATTCTGTGACCATGTGCTCCATGCAGTGAAAAAATACAGAAAGGATGAACAGAGTCTCACAGAACAAGGAAAAGACATTCAGAGAAAACTGACCCAGCTTCAGCTGGAAGAACTGATTGCTGAAGTACGTTCAGGGAACGTTATTAAAATCATCATGTCATGGAGTCACAGTATAATTTCATGAGACCATTGAAGGAATAGTTCCTGCTTGTTGTTATGAGTGTTTTGAATAACATAGCCATCGGCATTAGAAGAATGTCCCCGTAATGTTTCCTCAGAACCACTTCTATTGCTCCCACATTACTGGAACATTGAAAGAGATCCTTAGGGGAATGTTCTGTGGTTGTTTTTACAGATTTTGTGAACAACATTTTAGTTAATGTTAAGAGAACATTCCAAGGATATTTCATTTCAACTATTTTCTTAGAAAAAAATATTTGTTGATGAAAAACATTCTTTGAATGTTTGTGGGATGTTATCATCTTAATGTTGGCTGAAACCCTAACTATAACTTAATGGGAATGTTGGCTAATGTTCTGGGAATGTCCCATTTTTCCTGAGTAGCTTACCAAAAAACAACCCACATATCATCCTCTAGGAATGTGTACATTACGTGTATGTGTACATGAAGTGCACATTAGGTTGTACTCAATGTAACATTTGTTAAAGCTAGACATTGTACACACACCCACACAAAAGTGGGAGTACAGGTTCAGCCATGGAGTCAACGCCCCTGGGGGAGTTTAGGGGTTAAGTGCCTTGATTAAGGGCACAACGGCAAGAAAAGGCAACTAGAATCTCAAACAACTAATCCAACTCAACAAATGACCTTATTGTTTTTGCATTGTACGAGATCAAGTAAATTATTCGGTGCTCAGTACTGCAGTACTCAGAAAATGCAGGTGTGACTGAAGGAAAAGGTTGTGCTCGATGTGAGAGCAGTAACTTCATGTCAATGGATTTAGTCAAAATTATTTTAGGACTGCGTTGCATGGCAACTAGTGTCCTTGTTGCCATGCAGCTTTGTCCTTTAAAAAAATATATTATAACTTTCTTTTTTATTTAACCTTTATTTAACTAGGCAAGTCAGTTAAGAACAAATTCTTATTTACAATGACAATCCTTCATGACCAATGTCTTTGAAGTTCTGAGTATCCATGACAAACTTGCTCAGTGATAACAACATCCTGACAAAACATTGACTTGACACTTTATTAGGTCATTATAATTGGGTAGTATTTATATTTTGACATTGCGGGACAGCGGGACAGCTTCTGTAGGCAGTGAATTTGTATAAATTAGCATGGAATGGACATTTGAATAAGAAGTATGTTTATGTTTTTCCCATCTCCATCTCATAAATAGGATAATCATTATAGCTAGATTTTTTAACGGTTAAACAACATGAGGCAGCATGTTTTGTAAATTAGACACAGGTGGCCAAAATACAATTTAGGTACAAATAATAACTGCAAGCGTCAATGTGAAGCAGTGGAAAATGTGATTTTTCTGTGTTTTATATATATTTCAATTTTTTTATATATATATTTCTAAATTTCCACTCCCCTCACACCACTCCCAGACAGTCCTAGCTAAATTCTTGCTTGAGAAATTGCTCTTTGCTAAGAAGCTATTTTTCACAGTAACGTATTTCATTGTTTCCCAGAAATGATTTGATAATAAGATAAAAACGGCTGCATTGGACCTTTTAAAGTAGAATTTACATTTGTTGACAGCTCAAATAAATATCAACCAACATTTGATATTGATTTGATGGTAACAGGGTATCCATAAGGTATTCATAACATCTTTATAAGACCAGTCATGATGACACCTTCATGAATGTTGTAGTATCATTCATACAACATTCATAAGACATTTATTAAACATGATTCATAAGCAGTCTTCAAAATAAAAGTAAATGTTACTGACTGGGTGGGTTCAAGCCCGGTTCTTCTGCGCACCACAAGACTGTGTTAACCTGCTGAGCTAAGGACTAGGCATTACTTTGTGGAGCTAATGCAAGTCTTCAGGTCTCAGCCAAGGTTTCAGACTACCACATTACAATGGCAAACAATTGGTCAGTTGCCACCCAGACCTGGGTTCAAATGGTATTGTGCTGACCAACTGGCAGGTGTCTTCACTGACATTTTCAACATGTTCCTGATTGAGTCTGTAATACCAACATGTTTCAAGCAGACCACCATAGTCCCTGTGCCCAAGAACACAAAGACAACCTGCCTAAATGACTACAGACCCGTAGTACTCACGTACGTAGCGATGAAGTGCTTTGAAAGGTTGGTAATGGCTCACATCAACACCATCATCCCAGAAGCCCTAGACCAACTCCAAATTGCATACCACCCAAACATATCCAAAGATGATGCAATCTCTATTGCACTCAACACTGCCCTTTCCCACCTGGACAAAAGGAACACTTATGTGAGAATGCTATTCATTGACTACAGCTCAGTGTTCAACACCATAGTGCCCTCAAAGCTCATCACTAAGCTAAGGATCCTGGGACTAAACACCTCCCTCTGCAACTGGATCCTGGACTTCCTGACGGGCCGTCCCCAGGTGGTGAGGGTGGGTAGCAACACATCTGCCACGCTGATCCTCAACACTGGAGCTCCCCAGTGGTGCGTGCTCAGTCCCCTCCTGTACTCCCTGTTCACCCACGACTGCATGGCCAGGCATGACTCCAACACCATCATTACGTTTGCAGACGACACAACAGAGGTAGGCCTGATCACCGACAACGACGAGACAGCCTATAGGGAGGAGGTCAGAGACCTGGCCGGGTGGTGCCAGAATAACAACCTATCCCTCAACGTAACCAAGACTAAGGAGATTATTGTGGACTACAGAAAAAGGTGGACCGAGCACATCACCATTCTCATCGACGGGGCTGTAGTGGATGGAGCAGGTTGAGAGCTTCAAGTTCCTTGGTGTCCACATCAAAAACAAACTAGAATGGTCCAAACACGCCAAGACAGTCGTGAAGAGGGCACGACAAAGCCTATTCCCCCTCAGGAAACTAAAAAGATTTGGCATGGGTCCTGAGATCCTCAAAAGTTTCTACAGCTGCAACATCGAGAGCATCCTACCTGGTTGCATCACTGCCTGGTATGGCAATTGCTCGGCCTCTGACCGCAAGGCACTACAGAGGGTAGTGCGTACGGCCCAGTACATCACTGGGGCTAAGCTGCCTGCCATTCAGGATCTCTACACCAGACGGTGTCAGAGGAAGGCCCTAAAAATTGTCAAAGACCCCAGCCACCCCAGTCATAGACTGTTCTCTCTACTACCGCATGGCAAGCAGTACCAGAGTGCCAAGTCTAGGACAAAAAGGCTTCTCAACAGTTTTTACCCCCAAGCCATAAGACTCCGGATCAGGTAACCAAATGGCTACCCGGACTATTTGCATTGTGTGCCCCCCCAACCCCTCTTTTTACGCTGCTGCTACTCTCTGTTTATCATATATGCATAGTCACTTTAACTATACATTCATGTACATACTACCTCAATTGGCCCGACCAACCAGTGCTCCCGCACATTGGCTAACCGGGCTATCTGCATTGTGTCCCACCCACCACCGGCCAACCCCTCTTTTACGCTACTGCTACTCTCTGTTCATCATATATGCATAGTTACTTTAACCATATCTACATGTACACACTACCTCAACCAGCCTGACTAACCGGTGTCTGTATGTAGCATCGCTACTTTAATAGCCTCGCTACTGTATATAGCCTGTCTTTTTACTGTTGTTTTATTTCTTTACCTATCTATTGTTCACCTAATACCATTTTCCACTATTGGTAAGCATTTCACTGTAAGGCACACTTGACAAATAAACTGATTGATTGATTGATATTTGAAATCTTTCAAATACTTTGAGTGTTTGCTTGAGCCTGCTTGCTGTGACAGATGGGCGGGTGGGGTTTGCACTTTTGGGAATATCCATTTGGTTCCATTGCACCAGGCAAGCTCAATGAAGCCCAGCTATTTCATGTTTTTAAAAGATACTACACCCAGGGTTGTGCCATTCCCTATCGCCATAGTGGCCTCACGCAGGGCATTTAACACATACACTGCTACAAGGGTTATGCTGTAAGGGCTACTATGTGCTTCTCCCAACCTGTTGTGTTAATAGTGTGCCAGGAGGTTGGGTACTGTGAAGTTAAAATG
The DNA here is from genome assembly GCF_029448725.1 of Salvelinus fontinalis. Taxonomy (NCBI): domain Eukaryota; kingdom Metazoa; phylum Chordata; class Actinopteri; order Salmoniformes; family Salmonidae; genus Salvelinus; species Salvelinus fontinalis. The sequence continues at coordinate 29,080,200 of NC_074666.1, forward strand.
AAAATGTTCTTTATACAAAGGTTTAATACAATGTCATTTGAGTTAACTTTTATTTTGAAAGCATCTTATGAATGATGAATGTGTTATGAAAGTTATAAATGATACAACACTCACAAAAGTGGTATGACTCGTTTCATAAATGGGTTATGTATTACCCCCTTCATATCAAGTGTAACTGATTATATGTACGTTTTTGCCCAGAGGGATCTCTTTGCGCTGCCCTCTTTGGTTTGATACTTCAGGTGCAGGAGATATTTGGCCACTCCTGGGGGAAACAGAAGTGCTTGTTAATTACTAAAATCATTACGTTGAGCTGAACCGTCAAAGTTAAGTCATCCGTCCAATTGTTAACTAAAACCGGATTTGATTTCAGGGTTTAACATATTCAAGAAGTCTACATGCAAACAAGAGAAGATATTTCTGAAACCCCACCTTCGTATTGTGCTGAAAATAAACCACTTTCTGAGGCGTTTGAAATATATGCATTGGCCAACCAAGGACCTCTAGTGTCCTTGCAAGATACTGCACCTATTCCAAGGGATTTCATATGAGATCAGAAAGGAGACGGACTGGACCAGAAATCGTCCCAGTCACTTTTAACAAACTTGCCCATTTTTAATCGAGGCACACATTATTAGCTAAATAACGGTAAATTTGCGCAAAAACACCAATTTAGACATGCCCGCTTTGCTAAAGATGGACCTGCCCATCCAGCATTTGCCCAAACTTACCTATGGCCCGTCAGTTTCTGAGCTCAAACAAAGATAAGGGAAACAGGAAAACAGAACACACAAAACAGTGTAGTTTCCACTTTTAATGACAGTTGAAATGAAGACTCAAGCAGCAAAGGTCTGCTGAAACATTCTGCAGATGACAAGGCACTGCCCAGTACTGTAAGAATTACAATATTCATCCTTGTTTTAATTCTGGCTGGTGGCTTCCAGTCATTCATATAATTTACTGAGAAAAGGCTAGAGGGACACTTACAATCTGTAAGACATCCATCTTTTTACACATAACTTGTTTTATTAAAAAATCCAAATGACAAAATAAATCTTTCAAGGCAGGTCTCCGAATAATATTGCTTCAAATGCCATATAATACAAGATTTAGCAAAAGATTGATATACAAAAAGAAACTCCTAATCATGGCAGCTACGAGTGTGCATGGCTATACGTCATAGCAGATACACTTGGTCTATAAAGAGTCATTCAGAGGTACTGTATGTCTCTCTCTGAAAAAGGAAAATGTGGTGTTCCAACGCTTATTTCATATGGACTTCATCAAATCTTACATAAAAGCAATACTGCTGAGGGTTTCCAAACAAAGATGTCCTTCTCTTAGAAAGACAACCATCTATTTAAATGCTTAAAATTAGAATAAAAAAATGCTAATTTAAATACAGTTTGATGTTCTCTTAATTTGCTGAAAATGCTTAACAGTCCACCTCAAAACAAACAAACCTGCTCTGAAACAATGACACCCAAATAGTGACCAACCATAATGTAATTCAAATTGCAGCTGTCCTGCATTGAGTTGTTGTTCAGTTCGTTTTCAGTTTAAAACAGTGTGAGGAATGAATCAATTAAAAATTAATTGTAAAGGATAATCAATAAAACATCCTCCATCTATAATAAAATTGATCAAATCTTATTCACTTTAAACTGTTCTATTAAATATCTCCCTTATTAACTGATGCACTTATTTCATTACTTGTAATGTAATTTGTGCACCATTATTCAAATACATTGTGCTGTACTTTTTTTTGCTCTTTGATATCTATACTGGTCTTGTTTGGGTAGAAGGCACTGTAGCTTGTGTAAGGCAGTGTCTGCAGTCTAGAATGAATGGACCAAGTGTGGCACCGCTGTGGGGCCTATAGCAGTTGCAAACCAGATGTATCACATGCACTCAAACTCGTCTATACGCTGCTTGGTGTTGCCCGACCGAATCTGCCGGAGGGTCTTGTACTTGTCCCGTCCCGCTTTCACGTTATCTGCGTGGATGATGTCATTTGCGGTTTTCTTGGTCTCATCCCGAGCGATGGCCAACTCCGAGCTCAAAGCCTGGTAGAGGAAACTTAACATTACGGCCAAGTCTCACTAAGGCACACACAACAACACAGGCATAACAGGATACATTTCTAAGCCTCATTCTTGTTATCTCTACACTATTATAAACAGTGATACAACCCCTATAAACATCTGTCTCCACTGCTGGGGGGGATTTGATGTGGGCAGCAGCCACAGTCGGTCACTCACCTGCAGGTGTTGCTGTACACGCTCGTTCTTCTCGGCTTCCGTCATGCGCTCCTCCTCGCTGCGGTCTTTGTAGGAGATACCGCCTGTGAACTCGGCACTGGCCTGGTCGCTGGTCTCGTCGTTCTCGTCATGCTCGTTCTCGGCCTGCATAGGCTCCTGTATGTGGGACGCCATGATTTTGCTCTTCAGCTCCTCTTTGGTCTTCTCCAGGTCCTCCTGCACCATGCAGGCCTAAGGGGGGCAGCCACTCATGTTAATGACTCATGGTATGAACTGATTCAGGAGAAGGAATATCAATAGGTTATGTGATACATATAAACGGGTGAACTTCAGGTGAACTACAGTGTCAGCTATCGGGTTAAGCCGAGTTCAGTATAATATCCATAAAGGATTTTGTTTCACCATAGCACAGTATTGGCCAGTGTTTCACCTGTCTGGTTCTGTTTCCCCCAGCAGAAGGAATAACCTATATATAAAGAAGTATGTGGACACCCCTTCAAATTAGTGGATTCGGTTATTTCAGCTGCACCTGTTGCTGACCGGTGTATAAAATTGAGCACACAGCCATGCAATCTCCACAGACAAACATTGGCAGCATAATGGCTTTACTGAGTAGTTCAGTGACTTTCAACGTGGCACCATCATAGGATGCCACCTTTCCAATAAGTCAGTTTGTTACATTTCTGCCCTGCTAGTGCTGCCCCGGTCAACTGTAAGTGCTGTTATTGTGAAGTGGAAACGTCTAGGAGCAACAACGGCTCAGCCGCTAAGTGGTAGGCCACACAAGCTCACAGAACGGGACCTCCGAGGGCTGAAGCGTGTTGCGTGTAAAAATCGTCTGTCCTCGATTAGAACACTCACTACCGAGTTACAAACTGCCCCTGGAAGCAACGTCAGCTCAAGAACTGTTCTTCGGGAGCTTAATGAAATAGGTTTCCATGGCCGAACAGCCGCACACAAGCCTAAGATCACTATGCGCAATGCCAAGCGTTGGCTGGAGTGTGATGAATCACACTTCACCATCTGGCAGTCAGACGGACAAATCTGGGTTTGGCGGATGCCATGAGAACGCTACGTGCCCCAATACATAGTACCAACTGTAAAGTTTGGTGGAGGAGGAATAATGGTCTGGGGCTGTTTTTCATGGTTTGGGCTAGAACCCTTAGTTCCAGTGAAGGGAAATCTTAACGCTACAGCATACAATGACATTCTAGACGATTCTGTGCTTCCAACTTTATGGCCAACTTCTGTGCTTCCAACAGTTTGGGGAAGGCCCTTTCCTGTTTCAGCATGACAATACCCCCATGCACAAAGCGAGGTCCATACAGATATGGTTTGTTGAGATCGGTGTGGAAGAACTTGACTGGCTTGCACAGAGCCCTGACCTCAACCCCATCGAACACCTTTTGGATGAATTGGAACGCCGACTGTGAGCCAGGCCTAATCGCCCAACATCAGTGCCCAACCTCACTAATGCTCTTGTGGCTGAATTGAAGCAAGTCCCCGCAGCAATGTTCCAACATCTAGTGGAAAGCCTTCCCAGAAGAGTGGAGGCTGTTATAGCAGCAAATGGAGGACCAACTACATATTAATGCCCATGATCTTGGAATGAGATGTTCGACGAGCAGATGTCCACATACTTTTGGTCATGTAGTGTATCTATACCTCTATAATGACCTCTATAAGATTATACAGTCCAAAATATACATCAATGTTCTGTGTGACAGTACGGTGCACCAATCAGCTCATAAATCTTTCAGATTAAAATAGGGGAGGGGGGGGGGGGGGGGGGGTTGATCTAGACAGCACAATCACACAACATTTGGGGCCTGCCATTTAGATTTGCATTCTTTGAAATGTGAAAATAGGGAAAATATAACAATGGGGTGAGAGAAATCCTCCCAGGCAAACAGGATTTCCCTAGTGTAAAGACAGAGAGAAACCATCCCTTACAGCCAGGCCCACAGCATGAGTCACCATGCACACAGGGGGAGAGAAGAGGAGGGGCCCCTCCAATGGAGCAATTCCCTCCACCAGAGGGCTCAGACGCACCAATAGCGTTTACTGGATGATTGTATTTAGCACCTTCTGAACAGAGTGCCATCCATGATGTAGAATCATGTGATTTTTTGGGTCAGTCAGACGATTACAGCGGGTGGTCCCTTAAACACAGCACACTGAACGATCAGAGACAAACACTAGATCCACATTCGGTGCTGTGTGCACACACTGCACCGATTGACATTCTGCCGTTCATCTGCCGTTCGTTTGCAGTTCGTTCGGCAAGGTGTGTTTTAAGGACCACCCGCCTTTGGGCGTCTCTGACTGCCGTCATTTTGCACTCATTTTGCAAATTACGACTGGCACTCTGTTCAGAGATGCTAAGTACTCTCGGCTGACAAAAGCTACCACTGTGTCCATGCCTGAAGTATTGTCTCTTAAAACAAAGAGTGTCCAACTGCTATAACTTAGAACAGCATATCAGAGCTATGGTTACTTTGTTCTAATGGATGAATTACTGCAACATTGGATGTAGTTAATGACACATGGGACTAAACCATTTGAGAAGGTGGGGGAGGTCAGAGTGAATGAAGAGAGCAGTAGCTGAGACCACACCTTCTGTTGCCACTGCGTTGCCTCATCCTCCTTCTTCTGCTTGGCGTCCTCCAGTAGGGAGATCTTTGAGGTTAGCTCAGCCAGTTCCGTGGCCTGTGGGAAAAATAGGTTATTTTCACTTTCTTTCTTAGCCTATTAACTATCATGATAGTACATGTTTCTGTACAATACAAACAATAATTTATTTGTTTTATTCCAAAAAAATTAACTACAGTAATTAACAATCATCACATTACTCAGTAGCTCATCACTCTGTAGCACAATGCTACGTGCTGACACTGCGTGTGCTGTTGATGAATGTGTGTAATATGTGGGTAACTCGCCAAGTGTTCCTGGTTTTTCATCTGGTTCTCAGACTGCTGGAGCAGGGCAGTCTTGGCCTCCTCAGCCATCCTGCGCTCCTTCTCCAGACGCTCCGCCTCCTCCTGAGCACGCTTCCTCTCATGCTCCAATTCCAGGGCCTTCCGCGTCTGTTCCTCCAACTCTGCAAACACACAGTAATGATGATAATAGACAGAATGGACTACATGTACTGTAGCTTTCATTAAGTCTCTCTTGTAAAATGGAATTTCTCTCAACAAGACTGACTTCCTTGAATAAAGGTTACATTAGGTCTTACAGTGCTTTACAGTGTGTTGGGTGTATTTAGACAATAATCAATAATAAGCAATGAACAATCACTCTCGTAGAAGACTCTAAGCTTTAAGAGTAAAGATAATAGGTTTTCTTTTATTTATTCATACTACAGTAATAGGGGGTTTCCAACCTTGCTGAGCTTTTTTCGTCTGTTCCTCAATCTGTTTCAGTTTCTCTATAAGCTCCTCCTTCTCCTTTTCAATCTTTTCCTTTTCTTTTTCAGCAAGTTCTCTCTTCTTCTTTTCGTTCTCCAGCAGTGCCCTGGTGGACAGAGGCCGTAGAGTAAACAGGGAGATAGAAGGGAGGGAACATGAACAATTTCCTAACATTTTCAAGCCTTCTTTATCAGACAATAGGCCAACCTAAACATTAGCTAAAGAGATCTGTCAATGTTCTGATGGCTACTGAAGTTAGAGGGACTTTAGTAAGAAGAAGTAATAATGTCTGGCCAGTGGCCACCATTTTCCACCCACAACAGACTGCTGTGATTTTAATGTTAGAAATGATCAATTGATGCTCTTCATGTTCAGCTTTATTTTTGAGCATTACTGTTGGGCAGATACAAGGACGATACAAAGACAGAGGCGGGAGTAACCACGGGTGTCTGAAGTCTTGAAATAGTCTTGTAAGCAGTAACTACAGTGCGGTGGTGGTGACACTGACCTCTCCATCTTCTTGTGGTTCTTCTCCTCTCTGGCCTGGGCCTTCATCTGCTGTACCTCAATGGTGTCTGGTTTGCGGCGACGCATATAGAGCTCATGATTGCCCATGCAGAGTGCCAGGATGCGCTTGTTGATACGCAGTCGTGGAGCATAGAATACAAAGTCCTAGGAAAGAAAGCATGTGTGAGTACCAGTAATCTTTAAAAAAAAAATAATAATAATTAAATGATGGCAACAATAATAATTTCTCTCCCTAGTAAATACTTTATAACTTTATCAAATCAAAGTTTATACAGTTTAGCAGATGCAAGATTCATTTGTCAACTTATCCAGAGTAAGATGAACTCATGGATACCATGTGTATGCCTCTGCATGCAGTAGAAAGGAAGTTAGATGTAGTTTTGCATATGCTAGCATATCTGTAGACTTCACGTTGTTGCGCTAACGCTAGTTAGCACTGGCTCGCTAAACTTCCTCTAACTTCCTTCATACTGCACACAGAGACATAAAATGAGTATCCACGAGTTCATCTGACTCTGGGCGCATCTGACTCTGCCATAATCTCACAGTATTCCTTTAACCATGAGTACAGAGAGGGCATTGGTGGTACATACTGGTGCTTTCTTGTCAATGGGTTTGATGACAAACTTCTTGTCATTGAAGGAAATATTCCTGATTTCACTCCATGGGAATCCAATTTTAGGTGTCATCCTGTTGAAGCAAAAATGTGATATCAACACAGTGATATTTGCGTTCTTATTTACACTTCGTCACAATCATAAAACAACCATTGGACCAGAGTTTGTGTGGCATATGTATAACAGCTTTCAGTCCCATATGTGTGAGTACCCCTGTTGTGTACATTTCTACATGAGTCACTCACTTATCATTCTGTTCGTAAATGTTGAGTCCCAGGGCGTCTACTCCTAACCACAGCTCTGATCCTTTCTTGTTCTTGATGCTGAAGTAGTTGACACCGTACATCTCCAGGTCCTGAGCGATCTTCAGGTACTCCATCATTGAGTCCTCTCTGTGTGGGTATAACAAATCAAGTCATTAAGCACAGAAGGAACACAAGCTGTTAAGTTATTAAAATACTACCAGCAAGGTAGCTGCCAAAATAATTCTCAATAAGAGCTGATTGTCAAGATGCTTCAAAATCACAGCATATGCTTTCACATACTCAAGCTCTGAGTGCAAATCCATTCACTCTATGAGAGAAGCTAAAGCAATTTTCCACATGACGTGGTATGTTGTACTGTAAAGAGAGATATAGAACTTTCAATTGAAACCAACAGATGCAGATTTTTTTTAGACCAGGGACAACAGAGCTAGGAGGGGTAAGTAATGTGTGTGTCTGTGTGTGTGTTTCACTACCTGAGCATGCCCTTGTGTTCCTCATGCCACACCTGGATCCTCTCCTCCCACTGCTCCTTGTTGAGCTTGTGCTGGTCCAGGACTCTAAAAACACAAAGAGAACATTACATTACACCATAAAAACATGACACCATCAAAAACTGTATGCCATCATAGACTGTTTACGGTAAAGAGAGTATGGAGGTCCAATCAAAAGGTGTTATGTAAACTCTAGAGATGGTGGAGGCCTTACCTCTGAGGCAGCAGTTTGTCACTGGACAGGTATCCTGTCGAGTGGATGTCCTTGTTGTAGTCAGCATACTTGGCCTGCACGGCGTAGGAGGCCAGCAGCACAGCAGTCTCCGGGGGGCAGTAAATGTCATCGTTGAGGATCCCCTCCTTCACCTGCAAGAAGAACAGCCTCTGGGTGGCCTCCTGGATCAGCTCCTCTGACACGTCCTCAGGGAAGAACTTTCCACGGAACTTGAACAGCAGTGGGCTTTCCTTCCTCACATCCTGGGCAGTCACCTAGGGTCAGGGGTCATACAGCTGAGTGTAGGCACCAGGAGCAGTTTCTCTTTTACCTACACTATTAGAATTAGTGGTGACTAGAGGAAACCCAGAGATCCTAAAGGAACCCCTGGAGTTCCTCAAAGATTGCTAGTCAATGGTTCATATTTGCACCTTCGGTTAGTTGAGGTGTTCTTGGAGGAACCTTTATGGTTCAATGTAGCAACGATTTTTTAAAGATTTTTTTTTGAGTAAATGTCATTCCTGTTAATGTGATGACAATACAACAGAAAAGATTAAGGTTGAACGCTGACAGTTTTGTAGCTTCAATGAGGCTAACACAGATGTATGAGTTCCTTAAGAGCCTATGCAAATCCAAAAGTTGGAATAGTTTCCACTTTATTACTGTATGTAATCAGCAATGTTAATATTATATTAGAATATGTAATATGCATAAATATTCAAGGAACATTTTAATTTGCAGTGTACAAACTTAAGATGATGAACAGAAATGACATTTACGCTAACAGGTGACCAAAAATAACTATCTAAAAGCAACGCCTACAATAAGCCACGCCTCCAATCTGATAGGCTGCCACCGCTACAATATATTATCAAAAAGGTTCAAAATTGAACCCTTCCCAAAAAGGTTCAGGTTTGACCTTTACACAGGGGTTCCTTGAATAACCTTTTTCAACTGGAAATGTTCCGCCGGTGTGGCAACCCAAATAGTTTTTTCCAGGCACCTTTACTTTTAAGAGTGTATGGTGGCATGGAAGCCTTGTTCACTATATCCTTGTTCAAATGGAGGCACTCACCTTCTTATTAAGCTTGAGCCAGGTTGAGAAACCTTTTGTATCCTGGTACTGCAGTCCGAAGAACCACACCTCCCGCAGTCCGATTGTCTTCACAACCTTAGGGCACACAATTTTTTAAATGTAACCTAGCTCTCAACAGGGGTTAATTGTGTTAAATTGTCTGTGAAACAGTATTATGCAACATTCTTGTTTCATGTCAGGTTTTAATTTACTGTTGGTACTGGTGCATGATGGTTGAGTCATTAATTGAAAAGAATATGACGATCTAATAGTCTTTAGTTTAGTCTTTCTTTAGACTTATATTAAAGCACTTTTACTGAAGTATGAATACAGAATCATCTTCGCTTAGTGCATAGATATTCTACTTATCTTTTACATTTTTATTTCATTTTCAGTTTCAAACTAACACTGTATCAAATAACCATTTCTAAGCTAACGCCAAAAATAATACAGTTGGCAGCCATTTCCTAAGAGTAATTGCTTGGACCTACATGTAGAAGAGCAGTTTAAACTTTCTCAACATAACTTAACTCTTGTTTTTCCCTAGACATTGGTACTCTTTTTTTGTTATATGAGTAGATCATCTCTCTCTCACACACACAAACAAACAGAGGCTTTAGATCCAATATGCTAATTTGTGAAAGGCACCCGTTTTATGTATTACGACAATCATAACCAGATTGAAATAAGAATTAAGTCACATATTAAACTTAGTGCTTCAGCATTGTTGCCCCATACAGCTCTCTTTCTGATTGCCTGAGTAAAAATAGAGGGGAAACTCTGTAATCTTATCTAATGGTTGTGGAGTGAGTCATCCAGTCCCCTGCCCAGAATTCCCACTACATCAAATGCCACTTAGAGGGGTTGTGGCTGTCCTGACACAGATATGTCTGGACAGCAAAGTCCACATTAAGTTTAAAAATTCATAATAATAAAAGTAATGGAAACAAATAAAAAATATTTGTGATTATAAGCATTAAGTGAGATAGGGACAGCAGCCAAAATACAATTGGTGATGGAGTGACTCTGCTAAAACGATAGAGACTTAGTCCAAGCATAATCTTAGGCCAGGCTGGCCTGTCATACAGCCATGACAAGTTTGTGTCTAAGAGAGCCACTTTAACACTGGAGGGACCAAAACGGCTTGCCAAGCACCAACCTCTCCTCTCTCCTCTCCTCACACAGACAGGCATCGTAGAACAGCTTGAGACGGCTAGGGACTGATGACCACTCATGGAGGAGACACATCTGCTGTGTAAACAGCCTTGGGGAGGAGTTGGTGGGGGTGTTCCCATATAGAAGACAGTGTTTAAACACACTACCACTGCCTGCAAATCATCCAGTTCTACACAGTCATCTGATTTGATTGAGCCGCCCTTGAGTTGAGATGGGTTAGCTTAGGGTGGGTAGGGAGTTTAATGGCAAATCCAAAGCACCGCTACAACGTGTAATATTTTACAGCGAACACTGCAGCAGAAGCGAACGCATTCCTCCACTACCCTTTCCTCCGCGTGAGGCTACAATAAGTCCAGTTTCCCCGGGAAGCTGTGAAGCGCCGGGGGAAGCTGTGAAGCCAGCCTATTGCATGATTCTGTTTATGAGTCGGTTATTACAAAATGTGAAACAATGCTGTGTATTTTAACTTTTGCTTGATTGTGTTTATGAGTCTGTTATTAAATGTGTATGTTTACTGCTTTTCATTAAAATCATGTACAGTACCAGTCAAAAGTTCGGAAACACCTACTCATTCAGGGGTTTTTCTTTATTTTTACTATTTTCTACATTGTAGAATAATAGTGAAGACATCAAAACTTTGAAATAACACATATGGAATCATGTAGTAACCAAAAATGTGTTAAACAAATCTAAATATATTTTGTATTTGAGATTCTTCAAAGTAGCCACCCTTTGCCTTGATGACAACGTTGCACACTTTTGGCATTCTCTCAACCAGATTCACTTGGAATGCTTTTCCAACAGTCTTGAAGGAAGTCCCACATATGCTGAGCACTTGTTAGCTGCTTTTCCTTCAGTCTGCGGTCACCATCTCAATTGGGTTGAGATCAGGTGATTGTGGAGGCCAGGTCATCTGACGCAGCACTCCATCACTCTCCTTCTTTGATATAAGCTGGCGTAGCAGTGTAGACGTCTTTGTCCTGTCGTGTCCCGTGTCCCTTGTATATATCTTTTTACATCTTTTTCTTCGCATATCTTTTAAAAATACTTTCTTACCACTCCAGTGTTAATCTGCTAAATTGTAATTATTTGATTTATTGCCTACCTCATGCCTTTTGCACACATTGTATATAGATTCTCTTTTTTCTACCATGTTATTGACTTGTTTATTGTTTACTCCATGTGTAACTCTGTGTTGTTGTCTGTTCACACTGCTATGCTTTATCTTGGCCAGGTCGCAGTTGCAAATGAGAACTTGTTCTCAACTAGCCTACCTGGTTAAATAAAGGTGAAATAAAACAAAAATAAAAATAGCCCTTACACAGCCTGGAGGTGTGTTGGTTCATTGTCTTGTTGAAAAACAAATGATAGTCCCACTAAGCGCAAACCAGATGGGATGGCGTATTGCTGCACAATGCTGTGGTAGCCACGCTGGTTAAGTGTGCCTTGAATTCTAAATAAATCACAGACAGTGTCACCAGCAAAGCACCCCCACACCATCTCACCTCCTCCTCCATGCTTCATGGTAAGAACCTCACATGCGGAGATCATCCGTTCGCCTACTCTGCGTCCAAAAATCTCAAATTTGGACTCATCAGACAAAAGGACAGATTTCCACCGGTCTAATGTCCATTGCTCGTGTTTCTTGGCCCAAGCAAGTCTGTTCTTCTTATTGCAGAAATTCAACCATGAAGGCCTGATTCACGCAGTCTCCTCTGAACAGTTGATGTTGAGATGTGTCTGTCACTTGAACTCTGTGAAGCATAAATTTGGTCTGCAATCTGAGGTGCAGTTAACTCTAATGAACTTATCCTCTGCAGCAGAGGTAACTCTGGGTCTTCCTTTCCTGTGGTGGTCCTCATGAGAGCCAGTTTCACCATAGTGCTTGAAGGTTTTTGTGACTGCACTTGAAGAAACTTTCAAAGTTCTTGAAATTTTCCGGATTGAATGACATTCATGTCATTTCTCTTTGCTTATTTGAGCTGTTCTTGACATAATACGGATTTGGTCTTTTACCAAATAGGGATATCTTCTGTATACCACCACTACCTTGTCACAACACAACTGTCACGATTGTCGTCAGGGTGGAAATGACCGGACCAAGGTGCAGCGTGGTGAGCGTACATTTCTCTTTATTATGAACGTCGCCAACAAAACAAGAAACAACAGAAACGAACGTGACGCTGACTAGGGCTATACTGGTCACTAACACAGACAACTACCCACAACTAAGGTGGCAAAACAGGCTGCCTAAGTATGATTCCCAATCAGAGACAACGATAGACAGCTGTCCCTGATTGAGAACCATGCCCGGCCAAAACATAGAAACAGAAAACATAGAAATAAAGAAACTAGAATGCCCACCCTAGTCACACCCTGGCCTAACCAAAATAGAGAATAAAAGCCTCTCTATGGCCAGGGCGTGACAGTACCCTCCCCCCAAAGGTGCGGACTCCGGCCGCAAAACCTGACTCTATAGAGGAGGGTCCGGGTGGAAGCATTCCAGGTGAATCAGGTGAATCTACTTCTGTGGCGACTCTGGTGCGGGACGCACCTCTGGCTCCCCCCACTTTGGTGGCGCCTCTGGACTGGGGACCCTCGTTGCAGGCCCCGGACTGGGGACCCTCGCTGCAGGCCCCGGACTGGGGACCCTCGCTGGCGGCTCCGGACTGGAGGCCGTCGCTGGAGGCTCCGGACTGGAGGCCGTCGTTGGAGGCACCGGACTGGAGGCCGTCTCTGGAGGCACCGGACTGGAGACCGTCGCTGCAGGCTCCGGACCGCGGATCAATTCTGGAGGCTTCATGCCATAGATCCTCATTGCAGGCTACGGGCCATGGACCATCACTGGAGGCTTCATGCCATGGATCATCACTGGAGGCTTCGTGCCATGGATCATCACTGGAGGCTTCATGCCATGGATCATCACTGGAGGCTTCGTGCCGTGGATCATCACTGGAGGCTTCGTGCCGTGGATCATCACTGGAGGCTTCGTGCCGTGGATCATCACTGGAGGCTTCGTGCCGTGGATCATCACTGGAGGCTTCGTGCCGTGGATCATCACTGGAGGCTTCGTGCCGTGGATCATCACTGGAGGCTTTGTGCCATGGATCATCACTGGAGGCTTCGGGCCATGGATCATCACTGGAGGTTTCGTGCCATAGATCATCACTGGAGAGAGGAGACGTATAGGCAGCCTGGTGCGTGGAACTGCCACAGGGTTTACCAGGCTGGGGAGACATACAGGAGGCCTGGTTCTAGGAGCAGGCACAGGACTCACCAGGCTGGGGAGACATACAAGAGGCCTGGTTCTGGGAGCAGGCACAGGACTCACCAGGCTGGGGAGACATACTGGAGGCTTGGTTCTTGGAGTAGGCACCGGATACACTGGGCCGTGGAAGCGCACTGGAGGTCTCGAGCGTAGTATCTGCACAACCCGTCCTGGCTGGATGGTTACCTTCACCCGGCAAAGGTTGTGCGCTGGCTGAATGCCCAATCTAGCCTGGCCGATGCGGGGAGCTGGAATGTAGCGCACCGGGCTGTGAACGCGCACTGGAGACACCTTGCGCTCCACCGCATAATGCGGTGCCTGACCAGTACCACGCTCCCCAAGGTAAGCACGAGGAGTGAGCTCAGGTCTCCAACCTGACTCAGCCAATCTCCTCGTGTGCCCCCCCCCCCCCCCCAAAACATTTTTTGGAGTGGCCTCCCGGTCTTTTGTGCCAGCCTTGACCCTGTGTAATCCTGGGCCCTTTTACTCGCTGCCTCCGCCTTCCTCGCTGCTTTCACCTGCTCCCACGGCAGGCGATTCTTTCCCACCAGGATCACCTCCCACGTCCAGGATCCTTCCCCATTCAGGATGTCCCCCCATATCCAGTCCTCCTTACCATGCTGCTTGGTCTGTTTGTGGTGGGTAGTTCTGTCACAATCGTCATCAGGGTGGAAATGACCGGACCAAGGTGCAGCTTGGTGAGCGTACATTTCTCTTTATTATGAATGTCGCCAACAAAACAAGAAACAACAGAAACAAACGTGACGCTGACTAGGGCTATACTGGCCACAAACACAGACAACTACCCACAACTAAGGTGGCAAAACAGGCTGCCTAAGTATGATTCCCAATCATACATTTTGGTTACTACATGATCCCATATGTGTTATTTCATGGTTTTGATGTCTTCACTATTATTCTACAATGTAGAAAATAGTAAACATAAAGAAAAACCCTGGGATGAGTAGGTGTGTCCAAACTTTTGACTGGTACTGTAGATATAAATACATATATAATAAAAATCTTCAGGAGCCCCCCAAAAATGTTTTGCTCTCGGACCTATGCCATAGCGAACAGCTTGACTCAATGAGAAGAACAGCGAGAGAGTGAGAGTTCCTAGAAAAATAAACCCTTCACTCCAGTCCCACAACTGGGCTTCCATTCCCCAGCTTGCAATTTACACTGATTAGCGTTAGAAGAAAAGCACCACAAGAACATGTAATTTGCCACTGGGGAGGCAAAACCATTAGCATGTTTTAGCAAAGCAAGCATTGTTCTTACCTGGTCGAAGAGTTGCTTTCCCGTTGTGTTGGGCTGGATGGCAAACTCCAACTCTGCATCCATCGTGGTAACTCGCACACTAATCTGTTGAAGAAAACAAAATTAGTTAGTACGCTGTGACTGACAACGAGTGAATTCCATAAAAATAAAAGTTACATGTGTCGGTGTACCTAATTTACAACAAATGTGATTGTCAAGTTAGATGCCTCTGAGAATTAGAGATTGAGAATCAATAGCATGTTGGATCAGACTACATTGATTAGAGACTGTTAGAGTTACTTACTTATGATTTATGCTAATAAATATATACATGTATGTACATTTATATGCACAATTTAATTTTGGGATTGATCAAAGGGGAATAGGCTGCATAAGCATTAGAATGAACCCTCATTCTATGACCGGAGGCAGTAGAGTTTCACAGCAGGGTAGGAGTGCACCTACATGACAACTTGGGCCAGGCATATGAGCACACTAACTTGGCAAAATCTCTATTTGATTAAACATTTTGGCAGTGCAATTTATAATTGTCTACATCTCATTAAAGATTTATGGTTATAGCAGAGTGGACACACATACTTTCAGAAAACAATGGTGCGTATGTGATTGTCAGATATGTTTCATCCAAAATGTCAGTGGTTTGTAAACTGATAACTACTGAACATATTACCAAAGAGCAGGCAGCAAAGGCATCATAGTACGTTAGGTTCCAAATACTGCTTTCATCAGGCGGTAAGCAAAAGCCATAATACAACAATTTAGGCTGACAGTCAACTAGTTTTTCTAGACAGTTGGGTTGCTTCCGGCAATGTTCCAAAGCTCCAGTGTCATTGCCTAGCTTACGTTGTTCCCAGGTCTGGGATATCTGAGACTAACACTCAACCATTACTTTTTTCAAAGCAGTGTGAAACATTTTTGTCTTTATTTGAGAGCTGTTGCATGTCCATACTACTCTATTAAATACTCTTTGGGTATACTCCTTTGAGACGTAATATGCATGTTAATTTCAACTCCCTTACTCACTAGAGAGGGGAGGGTGGGGCAGACAATTACAATGTTTCAAAGATGTACAATGTGGGAGAGAGGCCATTTTCCGTGCCTGGTACAGATGATTGCACAAGGGGAGGTGCTAGACTAAAATGATTGATCAGCCTCAAACCCTGGAAAAAACAATTGCAGGAAACCCACTGAGAGAGACAGTGCACCAATTCCTGCCACAATGAGGTATTATTAGCTTATATTGGAATAAGAGGCACACTGGCTTCACAGAAACCAAAGGGGAAATAAATATTTTATCTTAATGATGCGATAAAACTTGTCAACTACACTAACAGAATTTTAAACAGAATTTAATGGGAGTAGATTTTACACAGAAATAAAAACTTCCTACAGTTACTATACTAATACTGTGTCAAATTAAATAGTTTTGCATCTGGCCAATAGTGATGAGTATATCGCTCTAAATGTAGCAGAAATACTTTGGGGGTTTTAGCATGCTAAGTGAACATGTTGTCCCCTAGCTCACTCTCTCTCTCTACCGAGCTGCTTCACTACAGGAAGTAACCACATCCTCTGGTAGCTGGGCCTCGCAAAGCGAGGGTGGCCCGCCCAAAATGGAGCTCACTGACACTACATCCTGTAATGCATCACATTGCTGCTTGCCTGCCTTTCTCTCAGAGTTAACGTGTGCTCAGTGATTGCACCAGCACAATTTCTCTTTTTGATTTCTTAACATCCACACACACGTGCAGGCAAAAAGGACTTGTAGCTCTCTATGCACTGTTTTGCCCTCATATGACATTTACTGTAGGCCTATACGTAATAATGATAAAAAGTTGCTCTTAGACTGTTCTATTGACACGATAATAACGTGATCATTTTGTAATTACAAAAGTGGAATTAGGAAAAGTAGCCTTATTTCTAGAATGATTTATATAACAGCAGGCATACAAAACCTGATGAGCTAGCCATCCTGGATACCTCAGTCTTTAGACCACTACATCATGGCCCAACACTCATAGCAGTTTTACAGCCAGTATGAATTAGAAACAAATGGAATATGCCCATAAAAGGAATGCAACAAATGAGTGTATGCTGCCTGTCTCGTGGTATACAAGCTTCCTCCTGCTGTGCACCCTAAACATATTTCCATCTCACGCTGTGAGTGATTAATAAAGCTATATTGACATGGCTCCGTGTTCTGTCCTCTCAGAGATGACATGAGTGTGTGTGTGTGTGCGGGGGGGAATAACTAAGCAGGGCTGAGGCCCACGCCTGAGCTGAGCCACAATGGCATGCTTTATTTCCCAGCTGTGTGGCTGATTAGGGCTGCGTTCTTTCCCCTTTGTGTCAGCAGGCCCCATTTGCTGGTTAGTCCACTTGTCACCCTGCCACTTCCTGTCATCACCGGCAGCACAGAGCAGACTGGAGTGGCTGGACTGATGCGGCACACAGAGTAGAGGGCTGTAGAGTAGAGCTGTAACTGGACTGAGGCCTGTAGGAGCAGGAGCTAACTACTATGAACATTAACCTAATTTAGGCTTCACAAATGACCCAGACACATTCAGCCATCTACAAGTAATTAGTACAAACATGTAACATGGTTGGTTCTCAAACAAATTCTATGCCACTTAACAGTGCATAGTTGAGTTCCTTGTTTTCTTAAAATGTATGACTAAACAAGATCTGGACACATCTCAAAGGTGTTACCTAACGTTGTAGGGGAGAGATTAATAAATCAACTTTTTATTTCACACAAAATGAAGGCCCAGTTTTCTAGGGAGTGGTTAGCTGAATGTTTCATTTCCTCTTTCCATGTTCCGGCAACTTCTACCAGTGAAATGAAGGTTTACGTGCACTTGCAGGCTATACCGATAACTTGTGTTTGTAAACAAGTTAGGGCCAATAACTGTCTATTGCCATTGTCACATTTCCCAATAACCAACCAAAAATCGTTGCTCAACATAAAAAGATAACTAACAAATGAGTCACTGACAAACAAAACAAAACCAGGTGGAGGTTTAAAATGGGTTCTGAAAGGCATCCACTGAATGCTGACCAATCAACCTCGACTAGGGCTTAAATATACACCCACAATCGATGCTCACCTAGATTTGCTTGATAAACTAAAAGAAAAGAACACACGCCAACTTAGGTTAGGGAGTGAAAATAAACATCAATCAAACCAAATGGCGACAAAATAAAAGGTGTTGTATTAAACTTAAAGCAGGAATGTTAAACAGCAGTCTAGCTCTTCCAACATCTCTCATGCCAACAGGAACACTGGCTCTGCAGCTTTTAAATATCACCTGTGCCAGCAGGTGATTAACGAGGTGCAACACATCCTGACCAACAAGGATGATTCCAATCAGGGCAAGCCACAAACAGAACCAAACTCGAAGTCGAAATCCCAAAGCCTATAACATCTTCCCTCTTAAGACAACAAATATATACCATGTATTTGTTGGACAAGTTTGCTCACCACCAACAGAAAAAAACTCCCATTTCAGAACAAGATCAACTTAAATGCCACACTACTTTAATGAATCGCCTTCTCTAATGAAAACGTGGTATTTGCTGCCAGTCTATTTTCATATTTGTAAATATATATATATTTACAAATATGAAAAATATATAAGCATTTTTTTGTGCCTGTTTTGTCTTGTACAATAGACTGGCAGCAAATACCACGTTTTTTTATATATATATATATAATAGCTGCCTAAAACTCAAAAGTTTTGAGGACAGAGGGAAAATCTCGATCTGTGTACCTTACTAGTACTCATCCCCTTGGGACAAGCCCAAACAAAACAAAAATAATCTCCAATACGGCAAAACGTGCATTCAAAACAAAAGCCAGGAAACACACTGGCTAAACACAAACCAAACTTATGACTGCAAACCCTTGAAAAACAAAATCGGCAACAAAGTTGTCCTTACTACGGATTTCAAGGGGAAACTCCCGCAATATCCGTAGTAAATTTCCTCTCAGGATTTTCCTCATTTGAATTGCCTCAGGGAAACGAGTGTCAGCACACATAACAGTTAGAAGAAAATGGTGACCACTCTTTGTTTTGGGCAAAGGACCAACACAGTCCACCAGAACCCTGCTGAAGGTTAATCAAAAGCAGGAATAGGCTGCAAAGATGCAACTGGCACCTTTGCAGCTTACAGTTTGGTTTGGTTTGCCTGTGCGCTGGCAAATGTGACAAGATTTACAATAAGCCACAACATCCCGTTTCAGATCAGAAGAAGTTACGCAAGATACGGTCATACATCTTGTTGACCCCAAGATGGCCTGCCATACTACCATCGCCAACCTCAGTATCTCGTCGACAATTTGAAATACACTGAGCCAATCGTCTTGCCCGGTTGTGACGTGGGAATGCCATTTTCTCATCACAATACCATCTCTGTCAAAGTAACCCACACAAACTTCATCAAACTCCTCCTCTGGACGTATCTCAGCAAAAAAAAGGAGAGAGGAAAACATCTTTACTATATTCAGCAATCAGCTGCTTCCTAGACATTGAAGTGTCAACTGTATGGACCCTCTCTCTTTCAGAGGTCCTACAAACTTGCTCAACTTTAGGGTTTTCAAAGGAGAGGTCAGCTCAGGAGATATAGCGAAATCAGGACCACACATAAATGTCTCAGACAGATGAAACATGGTGGGATCACTGACATCCTCCTGAACAATAGACTTGCTCTTGGCAATCTTGTTTGACATAACACATATAACCGTGCATGCTGGGAACACTCTAGGGTACATTTCTGATAGCCCATCAGGTTCCTCTACTCTTGGTTTCTTGATAAATAACAGGATTTGGCACAACCTTCCCTCCAGCCAAATCGTTGCCCAAAATGAAAGAGACCCTCTTCACCAGTATGCTAGGCCTCACTCCAACGATAACGGACCCAGTAACAAGACCAGACTCGAGTTCCACATTATACAAAGGAACTTCCATGCAATCCATCTTCATGCCTTGAGCAAACACACTGTAACAAGTTGCTGAAGTGTCAGACAAAGGCAAAACACCCTTCAAATATAAAAGGTTGGACTGCCCAAGTGTCTCGCAGAAGACGAGGGTGTTTTGTCCTTGTCTGACACTTCAGCAACTGGTTACACATATAATCCAAAACCTTGTTTAGGCGATAAACCAGTCCCAGCCAGAGACCTAACGGGCTGGAGTGATCCCACAAGAAGAAACAGTTTTTCTCTCTCATTTTTCTGTTTCAACTTAGGACACAAAGACAATGTGTCCTTTGTCACGGCAGTAATGACAAACTGGCGGATACAAAGCACAAGTTTTCTGCCTTGTCTTTGGGCACTGCAGAAAATACTTGAACCTTAAACTTCTCTAGATTGCTTTTTGTGTAGGGATAACTAACGGGGCACTTTGTTTGTGAAGGTAGTTTTATGTGTCAACACAAACTCATCTGCAAGGACTGCATCTTTCTCAAGAGTGAGATCCTTGTGCTCATAAATGTAGGTAGCAACCCTTTCGTGAAGGCAATTCTTGAACTACTTGAGTAGTAGGAGTGCCTTTAACTCTTGAAGGACCTTGACCTCTTGAGAACAACACCACCGATCAAAAAGACATGCTGGTTCCCTTGAGAATTCAACATGGCTTTTTAATGTCTTTCGTAATTTACTGAACTGTTGTCTGTATGCCTCTGGGACCAACTCATAAGCCAGAAGGATAGCAGCTTTAACAGTGTCATAATCTGAACTCTGATCAAGAGATAAAGCACCGTACTTTCAGAGATTTTCCCACAAAAACACTTTGTAGAGGAGGACCAGATATTGCGCAGCCATTCTAGCGACGTGGCAATCCACTCATACTAGAATATACCTCCACCTCCTTTTCATTGAAAGGCGGTACAAGCCGACCAAGATCAAACTCTGTTGAGGGTGGAGGATCATGGCCTGACTTGATTGTGAGGGCATCCACTTCTGGTGCTGCTTTGGTGGCCTCCAGTTCTATCTGTTCTAACTGAATGGTGTGCTCGAACTCTAATCTCTGTTGCTTCAATCTTGCCTTTAGTTCTACCTCTCACAGTTGCACCTCTACGGGGTGTATTCCACCATCCGTAGGACCCTTCTCATCATCCTCCCTCTCCACGAGGATTTCCTCTTCCACTAAAACAGTAGTGATTAACTCTTTGACTAGTGCTTTTGAATCGGCAGTTGCCACTGTCACATAATGCTTTGCAATGATGAGCAGATTCGCTTTTGTACATTTTATCCAGTACCTCCCAAGTAGGGTTCCCCACAAATGCTTGCAAATAAAAGTCCATATTTATTTTTATTTACAGTGTGAGTTTTTATGCAACTTTCCACTGATTTCACCAATTTTATAACCCATTTGAGTGGTTGTCAGTGACAAACGCTACAACAAAAGTGTATTTTGAAAACTCAAATATCTGGGCACAGTAACACTTCAGAGGTGATTAGAGTGACTACCATACTCATAGGAAACAATGATCCTTCCTGGCTGAGCCCCCATTTTGTTAACCCCAATAACCAACCAAAAATCATCGCTCAACATGAAAAGGGAACTAACAAATGAATCACTCACAAACAAATCGAAACCAAGTGGAGTTTTAAAATGGATTCTGAAAGGCATCCATGGGGGTACCTACTGAATGCTGGCCAAGCAAACTCGAGTCTTAACACACACCCACCATGGACACCCACTAGATTTGCCTCATGCCAACTGGCACATAGGCTCTGCAGCGCTAAAAACTTAAACATGTTTAACAAGGCAACAGGTGCAACTCATCCAATCTGGGAAAGCCACACCCAAACAGAACCAACCTCGAAAATGTGTTTAGATAGATCAAAACCCCAAAGCCTTTAACACCATAGCTATTCCTTTTATGATTTACCCTAACTATGAACTGAGCCACACCGCAAATGTGAGTTGAATCTAATTTCAGTGACTAAGATTTGTTAAATGACACTAATTTACAAGATCCAGTAAGACATTGAGAGTAGATTTGCATGTAAGTCCCACATTGTGCCTCTGTCACCATGTTAAACATTTATTTGCATCACTGTTTTGATGAATCCCCTAAATCAGGGGTGTCAAAGTCAAATGGACGGAGGGCCAAATAAAAAATTTAGCTACAAGCCGAGGGCCGGACTGTTCGAATGTTCATTGAAAAATTTTTAAATGACGCATATAGTCTAGTGAACCTAATTGAACCTACTGAAAACCTAACAAATATATTCCAATATGATCAGATAAATAAAGCAATATTTTCTTATGGCTCTGTCAGTAATCTTTAATTTTCAACAGACACAAAAGACAAATTTCCTTTATATAAAAATCCCCATAACATGAACATTAAATGAAAGAAACCGGTATTCAAGGCACCATCAGTAGCCTATATTTTCTATTTTAGCAAAAGTGGGCTAAATTTACTTCAAAGAAAAAAACAATAATAGCAATTTTCTATCATCCACTCAACTGAAATATTTTAAAAATATAATTGGATTAAAATACAATAAAATAAAGTGCAAAAATCTATTAATCAAAAACAACACTTTGTTTAAGGAGAAGTAACATGCAGTGAAAACAAATATTAAACTTTAACTTTTAAACTTGAACTGAGTAAAAACTCTAAATATGTGATTGCACAGTAATGTTCACTTGTTTGAGGTTGAGGGTGATACTTGGTGGTGTCCCATCTTTTCCACAAGTTCATCAATGTTCGGGGTAAGGCTCTGAGCTGAGGAAATCCTCAGAATTGAGTGGAGGTGTTCAGCAGTAAGTCGACTTCTGTGTGATGTTTTGTTCAGGTTCATCAAAGAAAACAGTTGTTCACACAGGTATGTGCTGCCAAACATAGACAACGTTTGAGCAGCCTGGATGCGCAGCTGGGGCATTGTGTCGGGGAGGAAACGGGCGAACTCCGCAGCACCCACTGCCGCATATTTTGCCCTCAGTGCATCATTGCATTGGAGGTCAATCAACTCCATTTGGAGGTTTGGTGGTGAGCTTTCCACGTCAACAGCAAATGGGTTACCGAGCAGTTCCAACCTGCTTTTTTGTGCTTCAAAGTCAGCAAATCGGCGTCGAAAGTCAGCGGCAAGCATACCTATTTTATCAGCCAACTGTGCGCTCGGGAACGCACTGGTAGAGAGCTTCTCTTTCATGGTCTGGCAGCTGGGAAAGTGGCTCAAATTTTCTTTCCGCATCTGCGTCTCCCACAGAGTCAGTTTGGTTTTAAATGCCTTCACTGTACTGTACATATCAGAGATGACATGATCCCGACCCTGCAGCTGCAAGTTCATTGCATTCAGATGACTCGTAATGTCACACAGAAAAGCCATTTCACACAGAAACATTTCGTCTCGGAGTTGTGTTGTGTCTTTCCCTTTGCTGTCCAAGAACAGACAAATCTCCTCACGAAGCTCGAAACATCTTTGAAGCACCTTTCCCTGGCTTAGCCATCGCACCTCTGTGTGATAAGGCAAATCACCATGCTCCGTTTCTAACTCCGTCAGAAATGCCTTGAACTGGCGGTGATTCAAACCTTTGGCTCTGATAAAGTTAACTGTGCGCGTGATGATGCTCATTACATGCTCCATTTTCAAGGCTTTACCGCACAACGCTTCCTGGTGTATGATACAATGATAAGCTGTCAGCTCACCTGTCGCGTTTTCCTCTTGCATCTTTTCCCGTATCTTCGCCACCAGTCCGCTCCTGTGTCCACACATCGCAGGTGCTCCGTCGGTTGTCAAACCCACGAGTTTTTCCCAAGGCAGCTCCATCTCATTTACACATCTTGACACCTCTTCATACAAATCATGCCCCGTAGTTGTGCCATGCATAGGACGTAAAGCCAAAAACTCCTCTGTCACGCTTAGGCTGGAGTCCACTCCGCGGATGAAAATTGACAACTGGGCAATGTCAGAAATGTCGGTGCTCTCATCCACAGCCAAGGAATATGCAATGAAATCTTTTCCCTTTTTCACAAGCTGCTCTTTTAGATTGATGGACAACTGGTCTACTCTCTCGGCAATGGTGTTTCTGCTCAGACTCACATTTAAAAAGAGTTGCCTTTTTTCTGGGCAAACTTCGTCACAAACTTTAATCATGCAGTTTTTGATGAAATCCCCCTCCGTAAATGGCCGGGCTGATTTAGCGATCTCTTCTGCCAAAATAAAACTGGCCTTGACAGCAGCCTGGCCTTGTGATTTGGCTTTTTTGAACAGAGCCTGTCGAGATTTGAGGCCTCGTTTTAATTCCTCTGCCTTTTGTAGCCTTTGTTCCATGTCCATATTCTTGTTTTTGTCCGCGTGTTTCGTTTCATAATGTCGTCTCAGATTATACTCTTTCAGTACCGCCACACTTTCTCCACACAGAAGACACACAGGTTTTCCAGCTACCTCCGTGAACATATACTCCGACTCCCACCTTGTTTGAAACCCCCGGTTCTCAGTGTCCACCTTCCGTTTTGCCATTTTTGATGGGTATCTGAAAGTTAATTTTACTGTGATGCTGACGACTGCTGTGCCAATAAATATTGAAATGAAGCAGCCTACTGCTCGGTGCGTCACCGTTGCATTGTGGGAAATGTAGTATTGGTGCGTGTAAAAGATCTGCGGGCTGCCGGCTTGCTGCGGTCTGCGGGCCGGTTCTAATAATAAATCAAGATCATCCCAGGGGCCGTAAAAAACCTTCTCGCGGGCCGGATGTGGCCCGCGGGCCTTGACTCTGACATATGTGCCCTAAATCAATGGTTCCCAACCAGGGGTACTAGGACCCCTGGGGGTACTTGGCCTATCTACAGAAGGTACTTGAGAAGACTCGTGACCATAGGCTTACTGGTAAAATGCACATGAGGGACCAAAATGTTGTTGCTGGTACAGTAACTGAAAAAGGTTGGGAACCACTGCCCTAAATCATACCACTTTTATATTTTCTCTAAACACTATACTTTATTTTCCCAGTCAACCAAATGAACTGCTTAACATGACATAGCCTACTGATTAGACATTATTTCATTGTGTAGTTCAGGCCAACAGGTCCTTGGCTACCAGTCAAGGGTTGTTAAGAAGTGCCTTTCCTGGGTAAAAATAGTTAATCTCACACAGGAAAAAAAGAACTACGAATGGGCAGTTCTGCCTGGTAAGGGTGTGTATCGCATGGCTAGAGCTCAGAACACTTTTCACACACTATTATTAGAACAGCAGCAAAACATCACTCTCAGTAACAGGACCAAGGACAGTTTTGTGGCAGATTCCTCACAAAACATGAACAAAATGTAATACATAGACGAGTACCTTGGAGGAAGGCTATCAACCTAGGGGTGGCAGGTAGCCTAGTGGTTAGAGTGTTGGACTAGTAACCAGAAGGTTACAAAATTAAATCCCCAAGCAATCTGTCGTTAACCTAGGCTATCATTGAAAAAAATAATTTGTTCTTAACTGACTTGCCTAGTTAAATAAAGGTTAAAAAAAAGATTGTTTGATTTCCTTCAGTTCTGTCGTCACATTCTGCGATTGACTTGCACATTCTGCGATTGACTCACATTCTGCGATTGACTGAAGGCTTCAGCGGTGTATTTGATCTGCGCATGTGCCAGCAGCGCAAGACTCTCTCTATGCGAGTGAGGTGAGTTTGAAAAAAATGAAAGTATGCATTTTAGAAATAAATAGGCTTCCCCAAAATAACGCGGTAGATTTTTTTAAAACTTTATTTATCAAAATCCCATCCCAACCCTGATTTCAGATATATCATGTAAACAAGATCATTAGGGAAATCGTTATTCTTGCACAGCATGTAAACGTTTAAATCTATTATATTAATCTGACTATTTACACTAATCGTATTATTGTGTACATACAATATTGGCGGTGTTACTATTGGTCAGTCATCGGGATCGGCTCGTAACGCCAGCCACACTACACGATGAAGGCAAAAAGTTTACGACCGCATGTAGTGATACTCAATCGGCAGACCTAGACCATGCCACACTGAACGAGCCAAGACATCGAACAATTGTTTCCGACATAAGAATTTGCCCACGACGTGGAAATTCTGTCTGGGACAGCAAAATCGTGGCATAAGACGGCTAAAATTGTACAGTCTACAAAGGCCTTTACCCAGGCCTCCGTTAAGACTATAATGTTTAATCTGTATGTGCTACAAAATCACCACTGTTAATGTTTCCATTCTGTCTTGGGACCATTCAATGCCTTTTCTGTCTTGTAAAGGGTGTTGGGTCATACTGAGGAGCAAACAAAGCTATAACAAATCTTAGCCAAAGACTGTATTTCAGTAAAGTACGCAAATTATTATAAACTGGGACACCAATCACTAGGAAAAAATGAAGTGACATTTTTCACTTTCCAAATTCTCTTTCCAAAATGTTGGAATACCTCCTTCAACTGCATCCCCTCAAGACATCTGATTGAAATACACTTTGAAGGGGATTTAAAAATCATAAATATGTGGAAATCAGGAACTGATGGATAATTCTTATACTATGTTGTTAGATTGTTGGTCACACATACTTTTATCTGTTTTGGAGGTGAATGTTAACCATTCACAAACATATTCGCATACACAAATGGAATACAATCAATTAGAAAAGTATTCATAGTATGTTTTTAGGTCAAAATCATGAACAGGAAGATTAGAGCCACAGGCACTAATGTAGAACTAAAAGCTCTCTCTGGCTTTAATTCTGAGAATGAGGTTAGCCTCAAACTGCTAATGCTACTCTCCGTAGAGCCAAAATGTTATAAACTTCCACTATAGACAGTTTTTCAGAATCAATACAAGAATTTCAACTATGTTGATATTTTTTTCAGATTGAATGTGTTTGCGAGTCTTATATTAGTTTCAAGTTAGTTAAACTCACTGTACTATGACTTGCCCTTTTTCAAATCAGGTTCATGAATCGCAGATAATGCCATCTCCTTTGTATTCAAACACCTTAAAGCAACCACTTATCAGTACAAATTGATAAGGTCGTTATCACAATCATTACTGTTCACTTACCAACGTAGTAATAGTGCAGTGATTTATGTTAACCTAGGGTGAGATCCTATGTAAAAAATTAATAAAGTTCTGTTTTTAACAAACCTCATCTAAATCAACTCAAACACACCAAAACAACAACAAAAGACAACTCACTGGTTGGTTTTCTGCAGCCAGAGAGATGTTTCAGAGCAGCCGCACAGTTACCCTCCATTTACGGGCTGAAGCCCCCAAAGGTTCGCATTATTTCTGCCTTTCATACACTCTACCACCTGTAGCTTAGTTTATTACAAATTGTTAATCTCAGCTCTGCTATGTGCGTTTACAGAGCTGCTTAATCCCCTTCTTACATACCACTGGACTTTCCACTTCACTTGGTTCTGTTATTTGTTGTTTGTGAAGAACTAAGGCTTTTCAACTAACAAAATTATACTCATGACAATATAGTATTTCACTTCACTGGACCGTAGTAAGTAGAAATTGCTGTTGATTAGAATATCGTAGTTCTGAAGGAAAGCAACATCACTGAATAACACATTTATTAGTGATGTGTAGAGTTCTAGAGTCTAAAGGTACATCTGAAATAAAATTAACCAGACTGCAAGTACCTTTTTAGTGATGAGAGGGACTTATGAATATAATAAAATTGATTGATGTAAAATAGCATATCATAATATATGTATTATGACATTATCTGGGAAATGAGACAGGAGTCAATTTGGTGTCTGACATGGGGTGGCCTGTAGAAGTGCTTAAAAACCTAAATGCTGAAACACTGGCTGAGGACCATGCAGTTGCGCAGGACGGAGAAGGGGGAGTCTGTGCTGTGAAACACCAAATAAGGCTTTCAGTGGCAGCGTCAAGAGACTGCAGGCCAGGAAATGGCTAAAAAGTAACTGACGCAATCTTAGAAATCTCGAGTCACTAGATTACAGTTCCTTGGGAAGCTGTAAAATTGCCAAAAGAAGCACAGCCAAAGCGTACACTGATGGTAGGGGGACACATGGATGACTGCTGTGAAAAGACATGTTAATACATAAATACAGATTAAAATAAATACAACTATAATCTTCTCATGAGTTCACAATTGATTCTTAAAAGCTAAATGTCACAATACTGCACATTATTTTACTGTCATTACCTGGGGTGCATTTGATCTCAGTGACTGATTCTTATTATGCAAAACATATTTTTCAAATCCTCATGTCTGACGTTCTGACCTAAAATATGATGCTATAGAGAGTGGTTTATTCATTGTTCCTAATTTGTAGTAAATACTTGATTAAGATAACGTAGAAATCAAATAAATTACAAATGCAATGCTATTTAACATCAACAGAACTGATCTCGGCTTTATATTGGGCGGCAGGTAGCCTAGTGGTTAGAGCGTTTGACTATTAGTAACCGGAAGGTTGCAAGATCGAATCTCGGAGGTGACAAGGTAAAAATATTTCGTTCTGCCCCCGAACTAGGCGTCATTGAAAGTAAGAATTTGTTATTTTAACTGACTTGCCTACGTAAATAAAGGTCAAATAAAAAATATTTAATAAATATAGCAAATATCTAAATCACACAGGCCTGGTATTCTAGATCAAACTTTAAGAACCTACATTTCTAGATACTGTACCTCCTAGAATAGCCTATATTTTGATAGAGCACAATGCAAGTGATCTAACCTCCATCACTCAATAGCAGGCCTATAGGACAGGCTACCATGGTAGTCCACTGTTGCAAGAGTGCATAGGCTAGCTATTGTACTACGGGGTACCACAAAGACAAACACAACGTCATCGAATGGGCCATGGGAACCTCCAGTAGGCCTACAGCAAACAAAATCAACACTAATAGGCCACATTGATATGAATTGGGCCCGGTGACGCGTTAATGTAGTCTATAGACTACATTTGAATAACATTTAAAATGTCTGACATAATTATTCATGAATAGGGATCGAGTTGATATGAACCCAACGCTGGTCTATTCAACTTCTTGAACGTTCATTCAAAAGCCAATCACGTTCCAAGGAACGGGGGATTGCCGATGGCGCATAGCTTGCCACAAAATAACGGTTCATAGGATAGACACAAACCTAGGGTAGCCTAACAAAAAAGAACGTTGGGCAACATTGTATCAATTCCTTGTAATCGGTAATAAAACAAGTTTAGGGGATGCTGGAGAAAAAAATATAGGCTAAAGCGTCCTGCCCTATATGAAATACATGCTTTAAAATACACTTTTCATTCATTTGAGGGGCGCTAAACCTTTTCTGAACCTATATGGCTCTACATAGGCTATACAACGTCAGACACATTCAGTAGCCCAACTGAGTTAAATCTGCCAAAGAGATGCTTTCGAAGAATTATAGGATATCAATTCAAGCATTTTACTTTATAGCCTGTCATGGGCTAAATTATCTTTCACGACCAAACAAGACAACAAGTTGGAAAGCTACATTTTGACCAGAGATAGCGTTTTATATAATGTCTTATTTCTATGTAAACATAATTTTTTTAAAGCTGGTCCCACACACGAATAAAGGCTACTCACCGTCTTCGGCATTTTCGCAGTTATCTGTCCTTAGTCACTGATGTCAGGAATTGGATGGTAGCAACAATGGAGTCAACAAAAACTTGTGTCCATTAGATAAAGTGCACAATCTGAAAATCGTCCGTCAAGTTCAGTTAAACTTGGATTTCAAACTTTTCAAATTGCTCGTATTTTCCTATTTTCTTTGTATCGCCTCAAAGTGGTGGCCCAGAGCTTAATTTCCTGCTAACGGCTCGGTGACTGAAAAACCACACCCAGCCCAATGAAGACATACTAAAATGAGTTTTTCAGCAGACTCCGCCTGTATTCTCAATGACCCGTTATTCCTTTGTCAAGCTCCAGTTGAACGTGAGCAGCTGAACTAAATTCCTGGACTTGAAATTTAAGCCGGGATACCCCACAAAATTCCGATATACGTAATTTCCCGCATACCATAAGCATATAGCTAGGCTACTGTCAGTAGCGACATTTGATTTCACTCCAGTTTTTCAATCTAAGTTATAATACAATTTTGAAGGTAACACACTGTTTGGGACAGGCGCACCGGATAGTGTGGTTAGGCATATTTGATTAAAATTGCCATTGCATATTATTTTCAACAAACACCTAGCCAGACCTATATTTTATAGGCTAATGGATCGAATAAATATAAAGCAGATGTATTTTTCCAATCAATTATTGAACCTGAGACGAGTTTTTTCTAATGACACGGTCTGACACCCCCATATGACACAACTTCCAATCAATCACCATTTCATATGATGTGCATTTTGTGTACGCTAATGCATCATTGATATCCATTCAAAAGGAATCCAGACAGAAATAGCCACATTCCACTTCCCCTGACCCATGGACAACCTACTGTATGTGGACAGCTACTGAAATATGTGCAGAATTAGGATAGGCCAAGGTCTACTATAAAGGCCTGTCACGATGCATACAAATATAAGCCACATTTTTATACCGGTAAGCTAAACTGTACAAAAAAGTAGCTTACAATACATTTGATTTCCTGTCCATAAAGATAAGTTATAATTCACAATAAGTTTGGCCAGGGATGGGCAACTTTTATGGGGGTGGGGGCCACAACAAATCTGAACTCAAGGGGCTGCAGTGACTCGAGGGACTGCATACACAAGCATGCAGTCAGAGCCGGCTCTAGGATTTTGGGGGCCCTAAACAAAAACATTTCCCCCCTCTTGACATAATTTTAGAGTTCATTTCCTGCAATTCTACACATTTTGCCATTGGGCGTAGAGGACATGTTGCAGTTTTAAATAAAATATGCTCCAATTCTACACATATTGCCACGAGGCAGAGGGAAGATTTTGCAATTTTATAACTAATTCCATGCAATTCTAGTAATTTTGCCATAGGTTGGAGAGACATGTTTGCCGTTTTTAATATGGATCTGAGTGAGTGACAAACAAAATCAATGAGGGCCCCCTGGTCGGTAATTTGGCCATGATTACTACAAGTTTAGATAGCTGGCTAGACGAATTTACCTATCTAAAAATGTTTTGCTGACATGGTCTAATTGAGTGACTGCCAGTGACTGACATGAGAGAAAAACTGCTGATGCACAACCACATTTCGAAATTGCACTTTGTGCATTCTACCTCTCATCAGTAAGTAGAGACCCCGACTGAGTTCCAAACAAAATGTTTTTTTTGTTTTTATTTTATCTGCGGGCCTACAAGAGGGGGGGCAGCCATCTTTGAGTAAGGCTTTAGCCTACATTCATGCGCAACACCCAAAAGGAGCCTATGACAATACATTACACACTATAATTGTATGATTGAATGGCAGACTAGATGTCAACTGTTAACTGTTAACTATTAACTATTTGCTTATTATTTCGTTGTTTTTTCTATTTATAGCATTATAATTTGGCGGGTGCAATAGCGGAACCTTTCTGCGCGGTATCCGTTTCTTGGTGTTGCATTTAACCGACCCCACTCTAGTCTGTGGATGGTGTTGGTAGGTTAGCATTGGAACATTCCATTTTGTTTAGCCTAACTAGCTACATGTTTTGCATTAGAGCTAAATCAACTAGGTAAAAACTGTTTGTCTCTAATTGTCTTACTGTCGTTTCTTTAGCTGGTAAATATGAAGAAAAAAACAACAGAGAAAAGGGGCCATGTAGTTGCATGGATCAACAAAGCAGAATGGGACCAGGTGCTCGAGTATCTGTACTCAAAGGATTGTGCTTTACAAAAGTATGCATTACACCGAATATCGGCATGGAAGGGCAGGTAAAGGCATACACGTATTTGATCTTCAGATAATGTTTTCCTGTTGCATAATTACTATTTTGTTAGCTAGATAATTGCAGAATAGTTGGTGTTAGCTTAGCTTGTAGCTAACGTTAGTTCGTGTCCAACTCATCCCACCACTGCTGTTTTCTGGTGGACAAAGCCGTTCCTGGATGAAAAATATTCACATAATTTGATTTATTTTTTCAGATTTGCCCACAACACTCCCATCGCTGTAGAAAGCACAGCAGACCTGGTCAGATGTCAAATACTTGACAGATCAGGAAAACTTGACGCTGACGACCTGGTCTTGCTTTATGGAACAGCACTCATGAGGTTGGAATCGCTTTTTTTTTATGTTTAAATGTCCTCATACGAGTCAGGTCCATTGTTACATTTTCTCATGTAGCGGCATACTGTTGCAATCAATGATGTGTGTATATACAGTGCCAGTCAACAGTTGGACACCTACTCATTCCAAGGTTTTTATTTTTTACTATGTTCTACATTTTAGAATAATAGTGAAGACATCAACTATGAAATAAAACACATGGAATTGTGGTAGCCAAAAAAGTGTTAAACAAATCAAAATAGATTTTAGATTCTTCAAAGTAGCCACCCTTTGCCTTGACAGCTTTGCATACTCTTGGCATTTTCTCAACCAGCTTCACGAGGAATGCTTTTCCAACAGTCCTGAAGGAGTTCACGCAAATGCTGAGCACTTCTTGGCTGCTTTTCCTTCACTCTGCGGTCCAACTCATCCCAAACCATCTCGATTGGGTTGAGGTTGGGTGATTGTGGAGGCCAGGTCATCTGATGCAGCCCTCCATCACTCTCCTTCTTGGTCAAATAGCCCTTACACAGCCTGGAGGTGTGTTGGGTCATTGTCCTGGTGAAAAACAAATGATAGTCCCAGTAAGTGCAAACCAGTTGGGATGGCATATCGCTGCAGAATGCTGTGGTTCGCCTACAGTCTCACAGACAGCGGTTGGAACCAAAAATCTCAAATTTGGACTTTCCACCGGTCTAATGTCTATTGTTCGTGTTTCTTGGCCCAACCAAGTCTCTTATTCGTATTGGTGTTCTTTAGTAGTGGTTTCTTTTGCAGCAATTCGACCATGAAGGTCTGATTTCACGCAGTCTCTGAACAGCTGATGTTGAGATGTCTGTTACTTGAACCATGTGAATCATTTATTTGGTCTGCAATCTGAGGTGCAGTTAACTCTAATGAATATCCTCTGCAGCAGAGGTAACTCTGGGTCTTCCTTTCCTGTGGCGGTCATGAGAACCATTTATCATAGCGCTTGATTGTTTTTGCGACTGCACTTGAAGAAACTTTAAAAGTTCTTAACATTTTCCGGATTGACTGACCTTCATGCCTTAAAGTAATGATGGACTGTCATTTTTCTTTGCTTATTTGAGCTGTTCTTGCCATAATATGGACTTGGTCTTTTACCAAATAGGGCTATCTTCTGTATACCACCCTTACCTCGTCTCAACACAACTGTTTCCCTCAAACGCATTGAGGAAAGAAATTCAAGGCACACCTGTTAATTGAAATGCATTCCAGTTGACTACCTCGTGAAGCTGGTTGAGAGAATACCAAGCGTGTGCAAAGCTGTCAAAGGCAAAGGGTGGCTACTTTGAAGAATCTTGTTTAACACTTTTTTGGTTACATGATTCCATGTGTTATTTCATAGTGTTTGTCTTCACTATTATTCTACAATGTAGAAAATAGTAAAAATAAAGAAAAACCCTTGAATGAGTAGGTGTCCAAACTTTTGACTGGTACTGTGTATAAAATAAAAAACGTGTTTTATTGATTCCTCTATTGGCTTGATTGATATTTTTCTCAATAGGTTTGTCAACTTAATCACAGAGCGTCAGCAGGGGAAAATTGCTCGTCCCCTCAGAAGGCTAGCCAGCAATGTGAGTAATTGAAAAAATATGTATTTCTTGCGTCATGATTAATAAATCTAATATTACATTTTCCTCTGCTCACTACACATGAAATGATCATGTCATCTGGGGGACCTCACTATACAGGTGATATAATAAAAACATGTATTTATTATTCCAATGGCTTTTTTAATAGTTGAAGATCCCTGAGTGGATTGTAAACCTCAGACATGACATTACCCACCGCAAGCTCCCTACCTTGAAATGGTGTCGCAAGGGTGAGCATGATCATGAACAAACAGATTTATTTTTCTCAAGAATTTCATAATCTCCGAGACCATGGGTTTTTATCCTCATCATCTTCAATATCAATATGATATCATTCCTACTTTACATTGACTTTGGACTTTCTGCAGTGATCTTACTCTTAGTTGTGTTGATGTCTTTTCTATGTTGCAGGTTGTAAGTTTGTGCTGGAGTGGCTTCAGCAGGAGTACTGGTCCAGGCAGCTGGGCAGTGGGCTGGCTGAGAACTGGGACTCCCAGTCAGAGGGGGAGGATGGAGAAGAGGAGCTTCAGAGACAGGAGGATGAGCTCATCACCAGACAAAAAGAAATTGAATCCTACAGTAAGTTGGAAACATTTGAACACTTTAGATGCCGCTTATTACAGTTACATTTTCAAACGGTTTTTCAAACAGCTTTTTTTTTTTTTTTTCAGAGAAGGCACGAGAGTTATTGATATCTTTTGAAAAGGAGCAGTTTCAGGTATTTGCATTACCCTTTGCCCTTTGTTTGTTACATTTTTATATTGATTTGTGAAATCCCTTAACAGCAAGATTGTTAGGTTTATTTGCACTGTATGCCATATACGTCAGAAATGTATGTGAATCGTGCATAATCAACATCAAGGACGATATGGTTGTGGGAAGTCCAAGAAAGAACATTTAATCACAATTTATAACCACGTAATAATTTTCCTATGATTGTGAGATTTGCCCACTCAACTCAACCCACTATATTAGAGGGTGAAGACGTCTGTTCTCTAGTCTGCACAGCATCTCCTCTTCCATCTATAAATGAGGGCCTCTCAAGATAGGCATTTTGTTATTGACATCACTCTTGAGTGATTGGGTTTTCTCTACTGCCAGAAATGTTTATAGCGTATGGTGGTCATTACTCTTTTTTGTTTAGACGTTTGAAGGATTTCTAGAGGAGGACAAACAGGTGAGCTTGTGGCCAGAACCCTCTGCAGACATGAGCTGGATCCTTGCCCAGATCAAGCACTTTGCCCTAGAGTCTAGGTCAGTTAACACATTTATTGGTATTGCAGTGATTGTCAAATCCACAAACTGCGTCCGATTGTATTCTACAAGAATAACGTATTTTAAATAGCAAAGCTCCGGGCCCTCATTGTTATTTTTCCCATATAGTGAAATACTAACAGATGCATTGATTGAGGATGGATTCATGGTTCCAACCATTGAACAACTGGTGTCACTTAGTGTCGACAACTCAGGTAAGACTGGGATTAGGTAGATTTCCTCCCAATACATTTCTTAAAATAAGTGTGTGTAAATCCCATGTTGATTTTATTAACAGATGTTGTAAGACTGGGAACATGTTAAAAATACTGTAAGCCATACACTTCCCCGAATGACTAGAATGCCTTTGTTTTTGAAGATGCAGACCCCACTGCTCCCCACCTTCCTCGAGTTGTCCTGCGTTTCTGGCTGCCCCTCCTGAAGGATCTCAACTCTCAGCTCTTCATTCATCTCCTCCTGGAGAAACTGTTTGTGGAGCTGCAGCAGCTCTCTGAAGACGACCAGAAACACAGATCATTCTACATCGCTGGGTGGATTTCTGAGGTCATCCTCTGCAACTCCAACAGTACGATCATTTTCTACCCCAATAACTCAATGTAAATACAAAACTGTGCTGGATTTACTGATGTGGATTAATTTTGTTTCTACAGAGAATGAATACCATTATGAATCGAAAATCCAGAGGAAAGCCAGACTGAAGGACAAGCTCTTTATGAAACGCATCCAGCTGAGGTGGCAGCAACTCCTTGCAGCATGTCTGAATGCTCCCTGCGTGGCCACGCCTCACCTGCTCCAGCAGTAAGTGACTTCATAATGTACATACATCACTTACTGTGTTCTCAACTGTGTTGTACCAGCTTATGAAATATAATTTGCCATTATGTTTGAAAATGACTTACTGTTTGAACTTTTAGGATCCTGGAGGACATGGAACATCCGATGCCCTTGGACACCCGACAGAAGCTACTCAGACTGAGCAGTATCTACACTCAGGGGGCAGACTCAGGGTGTGATCCTCCCATGGAGCACTCAGGCCAGCCTAGCGGTATCTACACCCTGGAGAGCCTGCATGAGAGGCTGCGGGTGCAGTCCAGACGCCAGGTCTACATGATGCACCCAGGAACCGTGTCTGACTCACGCAAGGCCCTGCCAGAGAGGACCGAGGACTTCCAAGATCACCTAAGCCCAGATGTCCTGGCCGAGAGGGCCGCAGAACTCAGGGGTTCTCCCTGGCAAGTTTGCACAGGTCAGTTCAGTTGTCATGCCAATTTGCAGAACATGAATCTGATCATCTGATTCAACAATATTTCATTAGAATATAACATTTTATCTAAATAGGTTTGTTTTCTCACCTGTTTAGACAAAGTCCAGTGGAAGAACTATCCTCTTGGGAAAGTTCCAGGCCAGTCAGAGGACCCTTCCTGCCTAATGGTAGATAACTTCTCTACCATTATGGTGTTTGACCAGCAGGTGGAAATGGAGAATGCCACTCAGCACAATGCGCATGCAGGGTAAGAAACAAAATAAAGTTATACTATATATCTGTAGGCATCCATAGAAATAAAAGTATGAGTGAGTAAGTAAGATCAACCATCACTAAGCAATTATACTTAATCTGATCAGTAATGTTTCTCTTAATCTCTCCAGTGTCTCAATGCCACACAGAGTCACCACGGATGGGCTTCTCTGGACACACAATGACATCAGCAAATTGAAAGCTGGCCTGCAACTGTTTTAAACAAATATGCCAATACTGTAAAATAAAGGCCTTCACTGTCATTGATCTTCATCTGCAAACAACTTGTATTGTTTCTCTGACATGCCAAAAGCATTTTTATTTTTCTTCCAGCAAAGACACGTGGCAAATAAAATTAGAGTACCCAAGACATTGTATCACGTTCTTTTGATTTAAATATTAAATTCCATCTTACTTGCAAACAGAAGGTTCCTGAATCCCTGTTATGCCAATTACAATTGGCTAATTCTTATTAATTTATAGTCAGTCAGCACAGTGTTCTGGAAATCTAGTGTGTGGCACAAATAAATCAAATCAAAGTTTGTCACATGCACAGGACACAGTACCATTTAAATTCTTACTTACAAGTTCTTATTACAAAGGTGACTAGTTTCAGCAGCCATCTGAACCCCTCTGCTGGGGGACTGCTGTAGAATATCAAAATTCCGTTGGACATCTGAAAGAGAACACTTGACACGGCCAACAAAATAACACTGTATAAACATAGTCTTGCTTTATTTGAGGAAACAAACACTTCGTCATTGAGACTTACATTTTGTTTGAGCCAACAGACCCAAAGAGTTCATGTTTTGTCTTTTGGTAATTGTTTTGTCACTTAAAACAATTTTAAAAGCAATGCATTTAATTCAACATAGAATAGAACAAACTACTGCAGCTCATAACACACGGCCTAGTTGTTAACTCACTCTTATAACCCTTTTACATTGCAAAACCACAATACAAGACAGTTCAATTTAACTTTAGGACATGAGAGCTGCACTAATTCACAAATCTGACTTTGTAAGCGCATTTATCATTCATAATAGCACACATCAATATTGTTTTTGCTGTAAATCTCATAGTACCTGAGAATTTATATTGTGGGTGTATGAGAATCTACCATTTCAGGTAAGCTGATATATTTAGAACACAATTCAAGGTTAATCTACACATTGGAAATATCTAGTTTTTTAAACATCTACCTGCTGTGTTCAATTCCAACAAAATCAACTGCAAGTTGCTCAGACCACCAATATCAGACTGAAATCAGTCAGTCATCGCAAACAGGCCTATCTTGTAAATTCAATGTAATTACAAAGGCTCACAGCAAAAATACAATTTCTCATTTGAAACAATAGAATTTAAACCAATATTCTCTCACATGCTTTAAAATACTTAAGGCTAGATCAAGTGCCATTGGTGAGAGTGCCAGATTTCTAAAGTAAACTAGAAATCAAGTTATAATCTTGTCACCAAAAAAGGGGGTTATCCATCAAATATTTTTCACAGGTTATACCCATGTCCAATCAGAGGTAATTGACGCCGTCTCATAAATACTAAATCATACTAACACACCCTCACTCGGCTTTACTGTGGCAGTAGCCTAAGAGTTGAATATAGTATTATGTGGGTCAACATTTTTATTTTATATTTATTTCATAAATAACCCCCTAAGTATCGTAACCCAAGCATATATGACTGACATTGCAACCTATTCAGTTTTCTGTGCAGCAATTAAAAGTTAACCAGTTTTGGCATGTTTTTCAATACGTCAATGTCAATACATTTAAATATAGATGATATCAACACAGGAATAGAGCAGATATGGATAAAAAGTTAGAGGGGTCATATTTTTTTCCAAGCTGCTTGGGTTACAACACAGCAAAAAACATTGATGCAACAAGTTAAATAGCGCATTGAAACAGTACAATGAGTGGTCATTTCAGTATTAATACATACAGAGAAAGGACACAATGCTTACAGCTGCACACAGGGTATCTATGCACTTCCATGTAGCGCGTAAGTATCCCTGTAAATAAACTACTGTGCCCAGTAAGAAAAAGTACATACCAATGGGCTACTCCCAGTGACACACAGTGTCACAAACATTATGGCATTGTATTTTTTTTCTTAAATAAAACTTTTTTTAATGATACTGTACATTTCATAAATATATTTTACAATCAAGAAATAGATACAATTTGTATCAACAAACAAAGGTCATTTCTAGACATTTTAGGCTTTGTTGTTTGCGGCACTTCAAAATGGGAGGGGGGGGTCTCTCTTCTACTCTCATCAAAAATATGAAACATGCACGTCATGTCAAAATAAACAAAATACTAACGTGCATTAGATATGGCCCAAGACCTTGATTTCAGATCACATTTTACTCACTGAAAAAAGAAACAATTCCATAAGTATTTAGAAATGATATTACAACCAACACATTTCACATCATAATGAAACCTTTCAAACGTGAGGGGAAAAGGTAGGCACGCAAACTGTAAGCCAAATGCCAGAAACAACCCTGACGGCAGCCTCGCTTTCTGAGTGTTTCACAGGAAGAAACATTTAGGCAGTGTGTCACACCTTCTCATGAAGAGACAACAGGCCCAACATGGCCTGCTCTTAGTTCATGAAAAAACAAAAGTCAACAAAGCCCCAAAATTCTTTTGGGCAAATAACATTCAGAAATGTTTTTTTGTTTTCTTTACATGGGTTGTCTCTCAGCATTAATAAGGAAACGTATGCTTTTCTTTAAAGCATTTTGCCGAAGAGACTTCACCAGTTCCTTAGTAAATACAAATAAGTCATGTTAGACACAATGGAAGTGCCATTCTGTGCCATTAAGTCACATGCCAGGTCCCAATCATATATACACATGCTCAAAATGATCCCAATAATGTCCATGTAACACAGTTACATTAATGTAACTAATCAACACAGCAAGCCATACAATATACCATAGGAAAGGCTTACAACACTGGTGTGATGTTACACTACTATCCAATCAATTGTCTGCATCAAAACTATAATCGCTTTATAATGACAAGGTCAATTATCTATCTTTTTGGCATTATTTCAGCAGCTTTGAAATGGCTTTCATGTGTCATATGAGCACAGGTGTTTTAAGTCTGATCTTTCCCAGTTCTAGTTTGGCTTGCTTATATACGTGCACTCACAAGTTCTACCAAAATAGTAGCTTTGTAAAGTGAGATTGAGAAAATATATATAATTCTAAATACTTACAGTGCTTAACATTTAAAAAGCAAGAGACTGACCTCAACAACATTAGGATATTCATTGAAATCCATTAAACAATGACTGGAGAAGTGAGGTCATTCAGATATAAGGCCATTAAAATGTCAAAGTTCATGCTCTGAGGTATGGTTGCACTCACTTCCCTCTGTCTTTTACCACAAATCATTGCACAATAAACAACAAAGTCACATAGTATTTACATCAGTGTCAGATATGCACAATATTATCTAGGTATAGTGAACTAATTCCTCACTGTATCAAATGATAGATGGCTACGTTTAAATTCAAATACATAATCTTACCATCAGTCAAAGTTTCCCTTACATTTGATTATAATGATTTTGGGTTTCTGAATTTCATGAGGAGAAATTGTTTTGATGACAATCAAATAACTTCAAATATAGAATACTAATACTATTCAGACAATTGTAGCTTCAAAAATAAAATAAAAACACTTAATGGCAAGACCTTAGCTTCGTGACAATGACAGCAGCGAGTTGTTGTGGGTCCGTTAGATGAGGGTTTTTCTCCATGACAGAGTGCACCACGAAAGCGGGGAAGATGTTGCAGAGGTTGCGGTATGTTTGGTACTGGTGCTCTGGGATGACATGGCGCTCGGCTTGAGGCGGGTTCTCCCACGGAGACCTCCAGATCTGCTCCATCTTGTCAGGCATGCTGCGGACCATCACCCGCTCACAACACGGCTGCATCAGGCTGTTACTCAGGGGGTACGAGTGGTATCCATAGGATTCACTGCCGCGGGGCAGCGGGTCCCAGCTGGCATGCTGCTCGCGGCACAGTGGGGGTCTCCGCTGCCTCATGGGGTTATTCTCGTACAGCCTGGAGTCTGAGATGCTGTCCATGCGTGTCATGCCCAGGGAGCGTCCCGGTTGCGAGGACTGTGACGGGAGGACATTCTGAGGTAAGGGGTAGTCCCCTGGGCAGCTGGACCTGGCCCCAACAGCAGGGTGCTGGACATGCGGTGCCAGGTGGGATATGGACTGCTTCCTGCTTGGACCCTGCTTAGGCTCCTCAGGGCCATAGCTCTGCACTCGGGTCAGGGCCTCGTGGTGGAACCCCCCGTGGGAGAAGGCCTGGAGTCTGCTCTGTGCAGGAGACTGCTGCCCCTTTATGCTCTCATCCAGGCTACTGTCCACTGAGCTCATGTATAATTCCCCATAAGAGGAGAAGGAGTCACTGTTAGAGTGGCTGAGGCAGGGCTCAGGGCAATGCTGGCTGGGATTTCGCTGATAAATCCCATGCTCATGCTCCATGCTACAGAAGCTGTCCACGTTGTGCATGCTGCTCATGCTCATGTTAGAAAAATCACTAAGCATAGAGTAGTATCCGTGGTCTGTGCTCACAGAATCGTACTTAGGAAACTGTTCACTGTAAGTGACAGAAGCACCATGGCTGTTGGTGACTAGGATGGGTGGGTGTGGGTACTGTACACTAGACATGTGCTCCAGGGAGCTGTGGGTGAACTGGAGGGAGCCGGGTACTGGGCTGCTGGCCGATCGAGTGTTCAAGGCACCAGCCCCGTGGCTCTTGGCAGGCTGCATGGTGGGCACACTGAGGGCAGACACGAGGGAAGGCACAGAATTTGCCTCAGGCTTACGGACAGCAGACAGTCTCTCCTCTGGCTCGCAGGCCACTGAGCGGATGCTGGGATCAGACTGGCGCTTGGGGGCCACACGTTTAGCCTCAGAGCCACTGTCCCCCTTAGCTGTGGTGGGTCCAGTGCCACACTTGGCCAGGGCCCCCTCGCTCATTGTCTTTACAGCAGACAATTTGGCAAACGCTCTCAGTTCATCAGCCACTGACCGCTGAGGCTGGTTTGCACGCTCTGGGTGATAGTACTTGCACTTATGTCCATAAGTGCATTTTTTCCCTGTTTAAGGTGATATAAAAGAGAGCACAAGTTAAACAATATTGACATCAGCAGTACAACCACAAAAATACAATCATAATTTGTTGAGACAACCTACCATATGGACAGGGTTGCTTTTTGTGCTCTGGAACAACAGGACGCTTGCGGAGGAAATTCTCTAAACTTGGACCATGTCTTCCTAAAGGATCATCAGGTGGCATGAATCTGAAACATAAAACGAGAATATGCTTAGTCATTCTGTAGTTAATTATACTCCCTACACAAGTCGCTGAGGGCTCTGATGACTTACTTATCATTGACAAACGAGTACATCAGCAGCCGCTCCTCTATGAACTTCTTCCACTCTGGCTTCTCATTCTGTAAGTCCCTGTAGTTGTCATTTGACACAATAATGCCATCAGAGTCACAGGCCAGCTTCACTATGAAGCGATCATCATAGCACACCACTCTCCTTCCCTGGACTCTTCTAGATGGGGTGAACACTAGGATCTTTTCTTTCTCTAGCTTCCGCAAAATGTCTTGGTCTGTGAAAAGAAAAGCATTAAATCAGTGAAGAACAGCAGTGTACAAATTGTTACATAGAACTATGTAGGCCTATGTACCTGTGGTTTCACACTGACATTTTCACATGCATTGCATTTGAAAACAAACTCAAATTAATTGTGGCTAAATATTTATCCAAACTCATGTTATTGCTTATTCAAAATTATATACTTTAAATGTTAGTTATTTTTCTAACTGTGGGTCGTGCTTTTTTTGCATGGGGAAAATGGAGCTCAATGTCCAAACATGTTGATTAATAAAGCACACACACGCACAGATACCCCCCACCCCAACACAGACACAATTTTTAGAAAACATATTGTCTAATGTGGCTAATTGAAGTAGAGCTTTAGTACCTGTAATGGGGGCGTCAGGTCTCGACTGCTCTTTCCTCCAGGCAGGAACAAACACTGTGATGTCTTTGTGTCCTTTCTCCACAAACCAATCAACAGCCAATTGGATACCAAGGCAAGAGAAAACCTCTTTGTTTCCATGGCTACAAAACAAAACAACACAACCAAATCTAGTAAAAGGTCTGCTTGTAAAGCTAATTCAATTACAGCCATAAAAAAACAGATGGTTCAGAACATTCTGCATGAGGCGAGATTTGTTTTAAATGTGTGCGTCTAATAGAGACTTACCTCATCGCCACATTCGATCCATCAATGACGATAGGCCTGAGATTATCATAAGGATCCACAGAATCATCTTCAAGTGACACCTCCGGACTGACAGCCTCTTTGACACAGGGGCCTCCACGGGAGACGAACGTGCCGGTGTTACTGCTGGCTTGAACCTCCGGTTCTCCTTTATTACCAAGCCTTACAAGCTCAGCCAGAATGTCATTGATAAGGGCAGCTGCCCCTAACTTGTTCAGCACTGTCTCCACCTGTTCACCTGAGTATCCCAGCTTCAAGGCAAACTCCATCTTGGTTTGGTACTCCTTGTCGCTGCCATGTTTGAGCACTGCAGCGGCCTTGGTGTCTTCAATGCGGAGCTCTGGTAGAGTGCAGCTCTGGGAAAAGCTGGGCCGGTCCAGGCATGGAGAGCGACAGAGCTGCCGGTGAGGCTTGGTGGCACTGAAGTGCTCTTTCCTCTTACAGCCGCCGCTGTTCAGCTGCAGCTGATGCTGCTCCTCTGACTCGCTCTCTGAGCTGCTTCCCTCCTCAGACTCCCCACTGTGCTGCTGGGCCTCAGTCAGCTCAGGGGCCTCTTCCCTGCATGGGTGTTTCTCCATTTTGATCTTCTCCACCATCGACCATGCCGTCATCACGTTCCTCTCGCCACCGGAGATGTCCACCACATGCTCCCTCACCTCCACCACAGCCTGAGAATCATACTCGATGGCTGACTTCAGCGCAGCCAGCTGTATGCGTAAAGCCAACGTTAGACGCTCTCTCTTTCGGTGAGCTGGCGAAATTAAGGACACTATGTAATCCTGGAGGAAAACAAAGGGTAATTGTCAATAAATCACCAAACTGGCCAAATGTCATCCCTGTCTACAAGTACAAGATTCAATGCATGTCTAATTCATGTGTAAATGTTAAGTATGGCCTCAGAGGAAATCTAAGGCCCCTGAACTCCGCATGAAAAGTAAAAACTGGAATGGTGCAATGCACCAGACTCTTCAATAAATTGATGTGTCAATGTTAATTGTATCCGTCCCTGTTCAAATAAAATATAAATCTTATCCATTGTCATTGACTTAATGTAAAGGCTGAGATGCATGAGATTACGTGAGCATTTAAACAATAAATATGCATACAGACCCAAGTGCTTTAAAACAAATGGAAACGGATTGCATGTGCTCCTGAAACCGGTACTTCCCCAGGTCTTGCAGATAGTAGATAGCTAGCTACTTCCATTAGTGCTTCAAGAGGCTCAGCCCATGAAATGGGTTGCCTAGCAACACAGCCCTGTCATCAGCTAACTGCTTTTTAGCAGTCACGACTAACAGAACACAGTCCATCTTTCTCTAGGTAGCCTGGCAAACATGGTTAACGTAGCATGCCTCAATTTGAGATTTACAATGTAAAACACTAGTAATATAAGATGCATAAATCAATGTAAGAAACAGACACAACAAAAGCATTAATTCAGTACATTGCTACACATTTCCCCCAGTTTTATACAGATTGTATCCTAACCACCACATTGTCAAGAGCCAAAGCTAAGGGAAAAATAGACATTTGATAATCACATTAAAACAGAAAATGTCCATCTCTAGTAGTCTTTCTATGGTGTTCTTCTATCAAAGGGTAAACATAATATAATGAGCCTTATGATTATGATGAGCCTAAAGGTTTTATTTACTTACTTAGAGAGCCTAATTATTTCCCTACCTCATATATAAGAAAGTGAGAGTCAAGAAT
Source organism: Salvelinus fontinalis (assembly GCF_029448725.1). Taxonomy (NCBI): domain Eukaryota; kingdom Metazoa; phylum Chordata; class Actinopteri; order Salmoniformes; family Salmonidae; genus Salvelinus; species Salvelinus fontinalis. The sequence continues at coordinate 29,124,390 of NC_074666.1, forward strand.
ATAGAAAACATAAGATAATAGAGTAGATCTGGCCTGAGAAAGTGGTGGAATGAAACTACTGTACTTGATCGTTAGAACAAATATAGCTAGGCTATACATGATATGAACAATAACAAAAATGGCAGATTATTTTCAGATGCCCTCACAACATCAACACAAAGACATTTGTGTATATGTAGGAAACCTGGTAGCTAACCCACACAACAATACCGATGTGTTGGAATTTCCTGGCACTACATGGCATAACAGCAAAGAAGCCCCATCCTTTTCCCCCTCCACAGAACAGGCTGAGACACAGCAAGGCCACAAGACTAAAGCACTGCACATGCACAGGCTTGTGCAGCCCTGTCTCATAGCAACAAGTGGAACATGTGCCTTCAGAAGCACTAGATGGTTGGTCAAGCTGAAACGTAAATGGATGCTGAGGCCCCACAGCGAAACTGCAAAGTACAGATATGCTGCAGTAATGGAGGTTTCTAAAGCACACAACACCATGAGTAAGTAAAAACTATGTCAAATAAGGGGTCATTTAAGTAGCTATGATGAGGTTTGCAACATTAGTGCGAAATGTTCGTAGCTGGTGCTGCTTACAGAATGAACGTTAGATACCAATGAATCGGTTCTAAGGTGAGCTAATACTGATTTGATAGATAGCAAGATCCTACGAGTTTATTTAGCACATTTGGCATCATGTTTCAGCAACATTCGTGCAAAGGGTAGCTAGCTGGGCTAGTTAATACTACTAGCTAGCTCACAATCATATCAAAGATACAAATACCTGTAATCATATTTCCCATACATTACTGGTAACGTTAACGTCGTTGGCTAGATGAGATCGAGACCTGTAGACACTAGCTAGCTAACACATTAGCTGAAAAGCGTCCAACAGAAATGAACCACATCATTTAGGTCAATTTTGGCACTGTAAAAATGGCATCTATTCAGAGCAACAACAAAAAAATGCTCAAACAAGTTGTATAGCACTAGCTAACTACGTTTGCGAAGTAGCTAACGTTAGCTACTATTAGCTAGTTAGCTAAGAAGGTAGCAGTAACGTTAGTTAACGTATACTAGCTAGCTAACGTTAGCAACATAAGACTGAAAACAAAAAGGGCAGTACGTTACATGTAACTCTAGTCAGACGTTACCAACTCCACTACAACAACAGATGAGCTTAATAGGCTAACGTTAGTTAGTACTAGTTAGCTGCAAACATTAGCCTGCTAGCTAGCGAACGTTACTCTCCAGTCCAGAGATAGATAGACTGTTAACCACAAAGCATATGTTAACGTCCCAGAAAAGTTACATACTTTTGCCTTGGTGCGGTCATCTTCCTCGCCCTCTCCGACACGAACTATGATTATATTGCTGGTGCTGACATTTGCGCTGTCGCAGTTTGACTCAGCGGATCCGTAGCTGACCCTCACCCGGAAAATACGCTCAATGTGCTGGATGGAGCGGTGAAGCAATGGGCCTGCATTTGCGGGCACTGCCAGCTCCAAAACCATTTATTATGATAAATCAACGACTCACGAATAACACGCACTCAGCTGTCTAACGAATTGCTTAGCTGTGGTATTTTGTTCAGAATGTAGATATATTTAAGTTATATAGCTAGCTAGCTATTACAGTCTATTCACGAACATTACAGCTAGCTAAATATCATTCATCATCCCCTCCCTTCATCATTTCTGACAGCCTCCCACATACTGTCTCTTAGCAACAAGTAGGACGCCCTCTGACGCCGATTCCGTGCAATGTCTGCTAAACTAAAAATAAACATTCTGGGGCCGTTCCAGGTCGTCTTTTTGCAATCCCGCTGCATAGAGGATCATATTTTAGAATATCTGCAGAAGGAATTACCACCTCATTAAGCCAGTCTACTTTAATCAACACAGACTGTTTTAACTGCATATTCAATTTGGTTATTTATTTTCAGCAAACTTTAAAAAGTATTAGCTGACTCACGTGGCCTTAAATATCTTAATAACTCTGGGTTTGGTGGGCATTGCGTCTACAGGCTGTTATCATTTGAAATGTGCATGTCTTACTAAATACTACCCCCAATCCCTTATTATCTAGGCTACTGTATCACAATGTCCTATGTAAAACTGTTTTTAGCCTCGACACTAATGACTGTCATAAGGTAGTTGATTATCTGTGCGCATCCTCTGAACCCCAAGCTGTGCCCTCCTATGTACTTATCCTTCACTTCCCCCAACTAATTTTCAAGAGATTACCACAATCCCCTCTTTACTTAGGTTTATTCAGAGATTGCAACCTCCATCCATTGTCCTTCCCTCCCGCTGTTTTTCCCCACACACCAGTAAGTACACTCTTTTGAAAACATCTGGGATACATCACAAAAGACTTCAACTCCAAATCTTCTGGCCATCCTGAAGACAAAGCTTGTTTGCAGCCCAAAACATTGGAAGACTATTGTTCTAGCATTCTATCATAGTACCCATACGTAAAAAGCGTCTTCGAAATAGCATATTAGCATATTATTAACTTTGCAATATCATGAGTAGGCCTACTTTTGACAATATAGGCCTATGGGATGATTGTCATGCTATGTATTAGTCACTATAGTACAGTGGGATTTTAGACTGTTTGGAATCCTTATTACAGGATCAGAATTAAGACTTAAGACAAAAAAAGTAAGAAAAATACATTTTATTTACACTCATAAATATACACTAATAAAGATTCCATAAGTACCTCTTAGACAAGGCAAGTGGGCACTCACAAATTACTCATGTGGCAAAAAGGTGTCCATAGTGTAATCGCCTCATATTGTGACACCTGTGTACAACTGTTCTGTGTGCATTGGAGCCTGAGGGATGGAATGGACCAGTTGGTGTCCGTACATTGAGCGGTTTTCTAAGAATGGAGCCATTAGCAAAGTGTGCTCTGGGGGCATCCCATAGTTTAGATATGGCTGATAGAATGGACCAGGGGGCTGCGGATGAGGCAGATACTGGTTAGACTGTGTGCTTGAAACAGGGTATCCATTATTCAAAGGCGCAACATACATGTTTACGTTGACATCAGTGCCAGGAGTGGAGGTGGTTGGTTGTCTTGGGGCTGCCAAGGTTGATCTTCCTGTTGAGCTGGAACTAGACTGGCGAGATGGAGTCATGCTCTCTGGAGATGGCCCTCCAGATTCCAACAGGCTGGTCTGGAAGGGTGCTGATGCATTTTGACGATCCTGTGCCTTTGGCTTTAGGCACTGGCAGCAACATATGGACACAATGGTGCCAAGTAGCACAAAGGACAGAAATGTGCTCACAACTATCACAAATGGCAAGTAGGCGGGTACTGGAGGGGAAAAAAGATAGAACAAAATGTAAATGCTGAACCACAAACCACGATCGAGGAATTGTATACATTGAACCAAAATTACTATGCCTGCTATTTACTTCTAACAGAAATGCTTTAACCTTTCCAAGGGAGAGATAATTTAGCCATTACAGTTTAAATGTTGAATAAACCAAAAATAGAAAATGTTGACACAAAATCTTACCCGTTTGTGTCATGTTGATTGTGTTATCGTTTTCAAATTCAAAAAATTCTTCCAGGTCACAGGAGCTCTGATCCAGCCTCGCCTCCACAGCCGTGCAACAGTAGCGGAGCGCACAGGTCCCACAGCAGTACTTTGCGTCCTGGCCGTCATACTGCTCTGGACACTGGAAGCCCTTGTGCCAGATCTTGTAAGAGTCGGACCAGCCATGGCAATACTCTCCTGAGCTGGCCACAATATGTTTGTGCATCAAAGAGAAAAATAAATACAAAGCAACTAAAAAACGCATCTTGTATGACAGGAAAAATCCTCACACCCAATTGGTGAAACAGTTGTTGGAGCTTCAAAAAGTTCAAATCAAAAGCCCAATGACATGCTCACAATTGGGAAGAAAATGGTCAATGAAATATCAACAACAATTCAATGAATGAAAAAATTATGTGATCCTGTCAATGGTCAAGTGGTGAAGCAAGGCAGATCTGTGACCATAATGGGAGTATGTGGCTATTTCACCTCTGTTTTATCCTCTGCCCCCCTCCCTGACACCTATTGTGTGCCTAATATGGGAGGGGCTTGATACATTACTTTGCTAATTTCATGTAGGTCTGCCCCAGGCCAAGACCTGTCTGCACTTTTGGATAAGGAGACAATACTATATGGGCTAATAGGCTACTGGACATTTTTTTTTCAATGTTCATTCAAATTCAACCAGCCTTACTCAATTAGATATTCAAAATAGCAATGTGAGGTCTGGGTGTTATGTGTTACCTTGCATATTTCTTTGAAAAGTTGTTGGAAGAAAATGGAGAGGTCTGCATTCAGTGCAAACAAAAATAAAGTGAGGAGTTGAGGGAGGGAGCATGTGTTTGATACTACAATGTAGACTTTCAATCTTTAAAACTAATGATATATACCCTCTGATTCTTGAAGAATATAACTAATAAATGCCTCATGACCTTCAACTGTCATACACCATCAAAACTTCAAATATAACCTCAAATCAAAGGTTATTGGTAGCGTACACAGTTTAGCAGATGTTACAGTGGGTGCAGCTAAATGCTTGTGTTACTAACTCCTAACAATGCAGTAAAAATGTCAAACAAGTACACAAATAATAATAATCCAATACTAAAAAAGAAGAAATCAGGAATGTTAGGACAAATCCAGTTAACAACCCAAATAACACTGTATCAGTAATCCAAATGCATGCTGTGTATATACACCAGAAAGATATACTAAGAATGATATGTACAGCAGTAGATACCGTATATTACAGTGAGCTATGTTAAGAATCCGGTATATAAATACAGGCGGTGTATATAAACATTGTAACAAAAATGCAATGTACAGTAGTAGATATATATATGAATGAGCTATGTGAAGAATACAGTATATGAATGAGAATCCAGTATATAAATAAGAATCCAGTTTATAAATATGCTGTGAGTATTAACAGTGTAACAAAAATGCAATGTACAGTTGTAGATATATTTGAATGAGCCATGTGAGATTACAGTATATGAATATGCAGTGTGAAAAACAGTATAAAATAAACGGTCCAGTGTTTAATGTCTATATATACATGGGTCAGCAGCATTGACTGTGTGTGTTTGTGTGTTATGTGTGAGTGAGTCTATCTTTGTCTCTTACTACAGAAGTACTGCTTACTACTCTCACTTACTACAGGAGATGGCGTGATGGCTGTTCAACAGTCTGATGGCCTGGAGATAGAAGTTGTTTTTCGGTCCCGACTTTGATGCACCTGTACTGTCTCTGCTAGATGGTAGCAAAGTGACCTTGTTTTACTCAATTGTTTTTTAACAATGTAATTGTAAACAAACACCATAAAGCCTCAAAACATGGTTACAACTTTAATTTTGATTTCTAGGATGGTCAGTTCTTGCATCCATAGATATGTATTGGCGGGGAGACGCGTTGTTATTCTTTTAAATGCAGATTGCCCTTTTAATATTCTTCTAATTTACTGTGGTGGTTGCTTTTACCGTTTAGGGTTTCATGGACTGGTTATGTCAATGTAGGCCTAAGCCTGGTCTGTCTGATTATTATACTAACTGGATACCGTAAGATACTAGGCAGAAGAAATACTGATTACATTTAGTCATTTAATCCTTCAACCCCCAACCAACAGGGTAGAGTAAACAAACTGTGCAAACAGTACGCTTGTCAGAGCTTGGAGCCGACTGGGGTGGTGATAATGAGTCTGTTTATCTTACCACAAATTTTTAAGTCTAGGTTTAGGAGGTCAACACTATCTGTACCACACCCGGAGAAGTGCTGCATTCCCATTTACCTAATGAGCTATAGCCAAGTGACGTTGTTTTGTATATGCTTTCTCAATAATAACCAGAAGTAAGGTCAACTGAATAATATCAAACTTTGACATCAAACACCTAGCTATCCTAATAAAATGTTGTTGCTGTATTGCAATAATAAAGTGACAGGTTTCTTATTGATAGCAGTCAAGATACAATACATTTTTTATGTCCTTATATAAGCAGTGGTGGAAAAAGTACCCAGATGTCATACTTGAGTAAAAGTAAATATACCTTAATAGAAAATTACTCAAGTAAAAGTGAAAGTTACCCAGTAAAATAATAATTGAGTAAAAGTCTAAAAGTATTTGGTTTTAAATATACTTAAGTATCAAAAGTAAATGTAATTGCTAAAATATACTAAAGTATCAAAAGTAAAAGTACAAATCATTTCAAATTCCTTATATTATGCAAACCAGATGGCCCATTTTTTAATTGTTTTATTTACGAAAAGCCAGGGGCACACTCCAACACTCAGACATAATTTACAAACGAAGCATGTGTGTTTAGTGAATCTGCCAGATCAGAGGCAGTAGGGATGACCAGGGATGTTGCCTTGATAAGCGAGTGAATTGGACACTTTTCCTGTCCTGCTAAGCATTCAAAATGTAACAAGTACTTTTGGGTGTCAGGGAAAATGTATGGAGTAAAAAGTTAATTATTTTCTTTAGGAATGTAGTGAAGTAAAAGTTGTCAAAAATATAATTAGTAAAGTAAAGTACAGATACCCTAAAAACGACTTAAGTAGTGCTTTAAAGTATCTTTACTTCAGTACTTTACACCACTGTATATAAGCACCTAACCTCTACATTCATATTTACCAGATAAGAGCAGGGAGAAAAAATACAACTCCTATATGCCATATCGCTGAAATCCATTGCAACGTTAAGGGCCATTACTAGCAAGTCAGCCTCCGTGAAACAAGCTTGCTGAATTAGCATCACAAACCCTAAACTGGCTGGCATTGTTTGTTGAATGCTAATTGGAAGGCACTTTAGACAATCGCAATTTACTCTCTTTGTGCTATACCTAATCTCTGCTAATAACATGATGACATGACCAGGATTCTCCAGCCGCTCAGTTTTAGAGTTTGAGTTAAGTCAGTATTATAAATTAAATTGAAATAAAAGTAATTGAGGACTATGAAGAATCATTTAGACTTTAAAGCATGTACTAGCATTCACAAAATTCTTTCACTCAAATATATTATGAGAATATAACAAATCTGATGTAATAAATTAGCAACAGAGCTCCCAAAGGTAAATTTACACAGATTCACTAATTCAACAGGTTGTTTTATTTGTGGTTATTTTGACAAAAGGACAATCAACGCCCTAAATTTTATTAAAATGTTTTTTCAATCAGCAATGACATTTTCTCAGTTATCAGGTTATAAATCTGGAGGTAAGTAAAAGAGTCATTCAGATGATAATAGGGCTATCAATGGGGGGCCTCCCAAGTAATTAGGCAAATCATGGGCCACCCTGCAACACCTCACCCTAACGATTTTGACTAGATAGAGTACAGTTTATGTTAAAATTGCCTTTTCGTAGCAGGTTAGGAGAACTTACGCAACAGGTTAGGAGAATTAACATAGCAGGTTAGGAGAATTAGGTTATGGTTAGGAAAAAGGCCCTCCACATGATAAGAATATCCATCTTGACGTTCTAATACAGTAAGTGATATTCCATGAATGCATTCATAACCTTTTATCAACATTGTTAATTAAAGCTTTAGGCTATGTTCTTTGTGTGTTCTTATGGTCTAATCAAGTGTTGTATTTCATATAATTGAAATTACTAATACAATACAAATTGTAATTACTAATACAATACAATAATATCTCATATCAGCACAATATTGGTATTTTACCCTTGCTAAAATCAGAGCAAAATGACACAAAACATAATAAAGTGTTAAGGGTGTTTGAACAAGCCAATAAGCATGCACACCAAATAATGCCGGTGTGCGTGGTAGGGTATATTTTCCTGTATACATTTTCCTACCGCAGCAAAATATGATACATGGCTGCATGGATTTGAAAACGGCAACCGTGTCAAATTTTACGAACTTTGGCTGCGTTTACACATGGAGCACAATTCTCATCTTATTACACTTTGACCAATCAGATCAGCGTTGATGTGAAAAGATCTGATGTGATTGGGCAAAAATACCAATTAGTGGAAAAATATCGGAATTGGGCTGCCTGTGTAAACACAGCCTTAATTCCTCGTCTACAGTTCCCCACAAATAAGGCGACCTGGAACGCAACCCCGTTTTTTGCTCGGCAGGGACACAAAATTGCTTAACTTTTCTAGGGTAGGGGGCATCATTGAACATTTTGGGTGAAAAGCATGCTCAAATTAAACTGCCTGCTACTCAGCCATAAAAGCTAGAATATGCATATAATTAGTAGATTTGGATAGAAAACACTCTAAAGTTTCTTAAACACTTTGAGTGATGTCTGTGAGTATAACATAACTCATATGGCAGGCAAAAACCAGAGAAAAAATCCAACCAGGAAGTGGGAAATCTGAGGTCTGTAATTTTTCAACTCTTTGCCTATCGAATACACAGTGTCTATGAGGTCATATTGCACTTCCTAAAGCTTCCACTAGATGTCAACAGTCTTTATAACCTTGTTTGATGCTTCTACTGTGAAGTGGGGGGGAATGAGAGGGGATTGAGTCAGAGGTCTGCCAGAGAGCCACGAGCTGACCATGCGTGTTCACGTGATAGTTAGCTGGCGTTCCATTGCATTTCTGAAGACAAAGGAATTCTCCGGTTGGAACATTATTGAAGATTTATGTTAAAAACATCCTAAAGATTGATTCTATACATCGTTTGACATGTTTCTACGGACTGTAACAGAACTTTTTGACTTTTTGTCTGCACCTAGTGGACGCGCCTCATGAATTTTGATTACTGGGCTAAACGCGCAAACAAAAAGGAGGTGTTTGGACATAAATGATGGACATTATCGAACAAAACAAACATTTATTTTGGAACTGGGATTCCTGGGAGTGCATTCTGATGAAGATCATCAAAGGTAAGTGAATATTTATAATGCTATTTCTGACTTCTGTTGACTACACAACATGGCGGATATCTGTTTGGGTTGTGTTGGTCTCTGAGCGCTGTACTCAGATTATTGCATGGTGTGCTTTTTATGTAAAGTTTTTTTTAAATCTGACACAGCGGTTGCATTAAGGAGAAGTGGATCTAAAATTCCATGCATTACAGTTGTATCTTTTGGCAATGTTTATTATGCGTATTTCTGTAAATTGATGTGGCTCTCTGCAAAATCACTGGATGTTTTGGAACTACTGAACTTAACACGCCAATGTAAACTCAGATTTTTGGATATAAATATTAACTTTACCGAACAAAACATACATGTATTGTGTAACATGAAGTCCTATGAGTGTCATCTGATGAAGATCATCAAAGGTTAGTGATTCATTTTATCTCTATTTCTGCTTTTTGTAACTCCTCTCTTTGGCTGGAAAAATGGCTGTGTTTTTCTGTGACTTGGCTCTGACCTAACATAATCGTTTGGTGTGCTTTCGTCTTAATGTGCAAAATTGTTTCCTCGGGAAATGGCAAAAGACTATAAGAAAAAAGTCACTGTGAAAAAATGAATCTGTTTTAGACCAGCATCCATTTCTCGGCATAGGACAATGGAGCACATTTTAACGCCAAATGTAAGTGACCACTAGCTAGCAACTAAGCAAACATTAACTTCACTAGCCAGTATAATTAAAATTAAATTTCCTAAGAGAGTTTTAACTGACTCGTCTACTTGTTCTTTAATTTAGCTAGCTATTAAGTATGTTATTGTCACGTTCTGACCTTAGTTCCTTTGTTTTGTCTTTTGTTTTAGTATGGTCAGGGCGTGAGTTGGGTGGGTTGTCTATGTTAGTTTTTCTATGATTTTCTATTTCTGTGTTTGGCCTGATATGGTTCTCAATCAGAGGCAGCTGTCAATCGTTGTCCCTGATTGGGAACCATATTTAGGTATCCTGTTTTCTGTTGGGTTTTGTGGGTGGTTATTTTCAGTCTTTGTGTGTCTGCACCAGACAGAACTGTTTTCGGTTGTTTCTTTGTTGTTTTGTTATTCAGTGTTCAGTTTTGATTATTATTAAATATCATGAACACTTACCACGCTGCACCTTGGTCCTCACCTTCTTCCACCGACGACAGCCGTTACAGTTATAGCCATTTGGGCATTGGTTTAAGTTAGTAGCTTGTTAGCTGTGTCATCAGAGAAATGTATTAGAAATACATGGCTCTGGGTTTCATGAGACTAACACAGTCACTACAAGCAGCAACAAGCTAGTTAACTAAATTACATCCCTGCAAAGATTCTATAACTAACCCAAGGTAGACAACGACCTGTCGAGTCCAATGAGAACAAATTAGTCCTAGTGGGAAGAACCAGCAAGGACGGGGGGCAGAGCTAAGCACGAGCTAGCGAGATCCCTTGGGGTGTTCTAGCATGAATTTGCATATTCCATTAGGGAACAGCTACTCTATTACACATGCTCACTTCAGAGACTGTGTGTGTGTGTGTGTGTGTGTGTGTGTGTGTGTGTGTGTGTGTGTGTGTGTGTGTGTGTGTGTGTGTGTGTGTGTGTGTGTGTGTGTGTGTGTGTTAAGAACAAATTCTGATTTACAATGACGGCCTACACCGGCCATTGGCCCGGATGACGTGGGGCCAACTGTGCACGGCCCTATGGGACTCCCAATCACGGCCGGTTGTGATACAGCCTGGAATGGAACCAGGGTGTCTGTAGTGACGCCTGAAGCACTGAGATGCAGTGCAAGGAAACCTGGGTATGACCGCTGCGCAAGGAAACCTGGGTATGACATTTGTTCAGATATCATGGCAAGGGGTGAGCGCCAAAGTACGTGCTATGAAAACACCCCTGGCACTTTCCCAAACCATGTACCCCTTTGATGTTCACAGCAATGAAGGCACTGGATAGATGTAGGTTTAGTTGGTGTGTAAGCAACCATGCCCCTTGGTAGGAGGAGTGGTGCCACACTGATTACGCCTACAATTATCCAGGTTTCTGCCAACTTTGAAGTGGTAGGGGTAAGAGACTTAAAAGCCAGGACTCAAGATTAATAGTTTTTGTTTCACTCATAACCAGATTTTACACCATCTCATAGCTACAGTAGAGAAACTCCCTCTTACAGCCACAAGATGCCTGCTTCACATTTCCTGCAAGAATTTCCATGTGGCTCACTTTGTCATTCCCAGTGAGGGGGACTGCCAGAATGTGTATCAGTCCCTGCTCAGACTCTCCCAACCAGGTACTTACAGTAGACTTCCAGATCAACTCTCCTTTAACATTACACTTTGGAGAAAACAAGATTGTGATCATTGTGAATATTCATAACATTACACTTTGGAGAAAACAAGATTGTGATCATTGTGAATATTCATAAAATTCTTACCTACAATAACATTGGGCTTTTTGATAAGGAAAGTGGACGATTTGTATGCTTTTCTTTACAACCCAAAACAAGACGAAGATGAGAGAAGACATGGTTGGTTCTTTATTGACTCAGCCATGGATTTCAAAAGAATGCGATTGCCCAACGAGTTTTGGGAAATGACAGAATTCAACAGAACTATGAGGTAAGGACCAATTCTATGGGCATGCACATGTTTTTATGGCTATTGTAGTCATAAATGTTTTGTTCCCTCTGATGGATTGCTTAGCTTTGCAGCACATATCACTCAGAACTGGGCATTCCTAAAACTGCAAGCAAGGGCACAGTCTTGGAGTGCCAAATTCAGGAGCAGAGGGCGCAATCCTACTCTCTCCTACTTCCACAAGCAAAGTAATGTAAGTTCAGACTCTCCTTTATTTAATGCAAGGATCAGCGACTCATCTCTGCTCATGCTATACTTACAGTATATGTTAATGATTACAATGGCATTCCAAATGCAGTTCATGGTGACGCTGTTCTGGTTTTCCTCTCGCATACCAGGCTGCCATTTGCCGTTGTAGCCAGCCCCTGTCCGGGTTAAATGCTCGATGTGTAGAAGATGAGGAGATGCTACAGGCAATCAGCCAGGCTAATCCCAAAAGCACCTTCATGTATGGTGGATACCAGACCTAAGGTAAGAGCCACATTTTAAGATAACTGTATTGTAATGACCTGACTAGATCATAAAAGAACAACTGTCCAGACAGAGGATTGAGTTTTACGAATGGACGGTTTATTAAACCAACTTTACACAGGCTACTGTTTGGCCGTAGCCCACGCCAAATAAATGAAAGATAACCCACAAGCCAATCGTGACCTTCTCTTGTGAAGCCCAGACGTAAAAAAAGAGAGGGAACAAAGGCTAAACTTGGTCTTAACTTCCAATGCTCCATCCCCCTGGACAACCCCCCTCCACGCCACTCCGCCAACCGCCAGGATGCCCGGCATCAGAACATTCCAGGCATTCCCGTGATTGGCAGATAGCAGGTTGATTGACATGGCGGACCCCGCGAACACTGGGTACTGGTAGGTACAACACAACCCTCTACTAGCCTAACACATAACACACTGCGGGTCGCTACAGTATTGCTAATTTCCCCTCTGTTGTATTTTGCTCAACCCTAATCCAAACTGTCCTTCCTTTCTTCTATTTCAAGTTGAATGCCATGGTCAGTAGAGCAGCAGGGAAGGGATACGAGATTGAGGACAACTACTCAAACATCCGCTTTCAGTTTGTGGGCATCGAGAATATCCATGTCATGAGAAACAGTCTGCAGAAGCTTCTAGAAGGTTACTATCATTGGTCTCACATAAAAAGGGATGAACCATAATCTTTGGGTGTAGTGGTTTTTATTTATTAATCATATACTTATGTGTAAATCTCAAGTCATTTTGCAGCATGAAAAGACGAGGCAAAGTTCATGCTTAACAAAGCCTCCAGTTTATAAGGTGCCTAGTTTTCTGTTTTCAGTGTGTGCTATGAAGTCTCCAACAATGAGTGACTACTTGACGGGACTGGAGAATTCTGGTTGGCTGCGTCACATCAAGGCTGTGAAGCAGCTGGAGCAGCTGATGGATGCTGGAGTGTTTCTAGCTAAGGTAATAGCCATCCTTCCATGTAGCCATCTCCTTTGTGTTGCTGTGTTTGAATTAAACATTCTTATTAGGTACCTATAACCTGTGAAAAAATGTATTAAAACCCCCAAATGATCATGTTTGCATCTACTTTTTACTCTAGCATGTGGTTCTGAGCTATCCCTTGTCTCTACTAAGGCTGTGGCTGAGGAGAAGGCTAACGTGCTTGTGCAGTGCCCAGATGGCTGTGATCGCACAGCCCAGGTGTGCTCTCTGGCCAGCATCCTCTTGGACCCCTTCTATCAAACCATCAAGGGACTCATGGTGAGAACAGTCTGGTTTACTAACAGTATCTTGACAATATGAGTATTTGTGTGCTGGACTGCTCAGTTATTGTCTACTAAATCTAGGAATTATATTTAGTATAATGATTTTTTAAAATCATCTATACATTTTAAACTCTCAATCGGTTTCTTTTAAGGTTTTGATGGATATGGAAAAAGAATGGATATGTATGAGTCATAAGTTTAGACAAAGGTAATAACTTATAATATTTTGAACAAGGTTAATAATTTAACCATTTTGGTGTTCAATCATTAGTGTGTGCTAAATTAGTGAACTTTGAGACTAAAACAATTGAACTATCGGACAAAATAAAACCAGGATGTCAAGAGTTAAGATCTTTATGGTGCACCTAGGCCATACTAATAGAATGGATGTAATATTGATTTGTAGGTGTGGGCATGTGAACGGGGATCACAAGGAGATGTCCCCTGTATTCACCCAGTTCATTGAATGTCTTTGGAATCTCATCGAGCAGTACCCCTGTGGCTTTGAGTACAACGAAAAGTACCTTTTGGAAATCCACAACCATGTTTATGCCTGCCAGTTTCGAAACTTCATTGGCAACTGCCAAAGAGAGCGAGAGGAGATGCAGTGAGGACTCCCTGAAATAAACTGCAGTGTCTATGCAGCCATCTGATTTTACTTTACTGTAATAGTCATTTCCATGACAGACTTTTCTGGAGTCAAACTGTTTTAGAATTTTAATCTGTTTAATCGAAAGGACAAGTTGTTCACTTTCAGACTTAAGGAGAGGACCTTCTCCGTTTGGCCATTTCTGTGGGAGAAATGCCCTCAGTACAGAAATCCTCTGTACAAGCGCTCATTAGGAAGGGAAGTTCTGAGGCCAAGCACATTACCATTGAATTTCAAGTATGTTCTCATTGGTTTCTATACAGAGTTTTCAACTATAAGCAATTTATTGCCAATGGCTCAATAGGTGTGTAGAATATATTTGCAAACATTTGAATTGCGTTAAAATATATGGAATGGCATGGATTTATTTGGCAGGTTTTGGTGTGGCATGTATAATCATTTTGACAAGGGCATGTAGCCAAAGCAATCATTCCAGATCAGAAGAAAATGACAAGATCTCCAGAGAGTAAGTGGATATACTGTGTATATATCTTCTTTTAATTGCTCATGTAAAGCTTTCTGGGGTGGCTTGAATAAGTTTTCCCAATGTTTTCATTCCTCTAGCAGTTCGCGTTCATGGATGGGGTTTTAGCAGATCAGGGCAGTCCAAAAGGCACATAACCTGAACAAACCTCGTTGTCTCCTATATTGATTGGCCACACAACTGAAGATGCTAAACCACTGATGAATGGTGCTGTTGCAGTAGAGTTGGTGCCTACTGGAATAGAGTTGGTGCCTACTGGAATAGAGTTGGTGCCTACTGCAGGGAGTGAGCAGGTGAAACCAGCAGCCACAGAAAATGGAGTTACTGCCACAAAGGGCACAGTTGTTGCCAGTAAGACTCCAGATGGCAAAGAGGAGGGACACGGTTCCTCTGAAATAAACACTGAAGCAATTAAGATTGAGTCCTGATGGACAATTTAAAAATGGGATATAATCTCCAAGGAGATTGTATTGGATATTTTCTCTGATGCTACTATGATCAAATTCTTTAGCAGCCATATATGTTGAACATTTCTTTAGCATAAAAAAATATATATACAGTGGGGCAAAAAAGTATTTAGTCAGCCACCAATTGTGCAAGTTCTCCCACTTAAAATGATGCGAGAGGCCTGTAATTTTCATCATAGGTACACTTCAACTATGACAGACAAAATGAGAAAGAAAAATCCAGAAAATCACATTGTAGGATTTTTTATTTTATTTTATCCCCTTTTCTCCCCAATTTTCGTGGTATCCAATCGCTAGTAATTACTATCTTGTCTCATCGCTACAACTCCCGTACGGGCTCGGGAGAGACGAAGGTCGAAAGCCACGCGTCCTCCGAAGCACAACCCAACCAAGCCGCACTGCTTCTTAACACAGCGCGCCTCCAACCTGGAAGCCAGCCGCACCAATGTGTCGGAGGAAAGACCGTGCACCTGGCCCCCTTGGTTAGCGCGCACTGCGCCCGGCCCGCCACAGGAGTCGCTGGAGCGCGATGAGACAAGGATATCCCTACCGGCCAAATCCTCCCTAACCCGGACGACGCTAGCCCAATTGTGCGTCGCCCCACGGACCTCCCGGTCGCGGCCGGCTGCGACAGAGCCTGGGCGCGAACCCAGAGACTCTGGTGGCGCATCTAGCACTGCGATGCAGTGCCCTAGACCACTGTGCCGCCCGGGAGGCCCACATTGTAGGATTTTTAATGAATTTATTTGCAAATTATGTTGGAAAATAAGTATTTGGTCAATAACAAAAGTTTATCTCTAAACTTTGTTATATACCCTTTGTTGGCAATGACAGAGGTCAAACGTTTTCTGTAAGTCTTCACAAGGTTTTCACACACTGTTGCTGGTATTTTGGCCCATTCCTCCATGCAGATCTCCTCTAGAGCAGTGATGTTTTGGGGCTGTTGCTGGGCAACACAGACTTTCAACTCCCTCCAAAGATTTTCCTAGGGGTTGAGATCTGGAGACTGGCTAGGCCACTCCAGGACCTTGAAATGCTTCTTACGAAGCCACTCCTTCGTTGCCCAGGCGGTGTGTTTGGGATCATTGTCATGCTGAAAGACCCAGCCACGTTTCATCTTCAATGCCCTTGCTGATGGAAGGAGGTCTTCACTCAAAATCTCACGATACATGGCCCCATTCATTCTTTCCTTTACACGGATCAGTCGTCCTGGTCCCTTTGCAGAAAAACATCCCCAAAGCATGATGTTTCCACCCCCATGCTTCACAGTAGGTATGGTAGGTATGTGCATACCTTTGTTCTTTGGATGCAACTCAGCATTCTTTGTCCTCCAAACACGACGAGTTGAGTTTTTACCAAAAAGTTATATTTTGGTTTCATCTGACCATATGACATTCTCCCAATCTTCTTCTGGATCATCCAAATGCTCTCTAGCAAACTTCAGACGGGCCTGGACATGTACTGGCTTAAGCAGGGGGACACGTCTGGCACTGCAGGATTTGAGTCCCTGGCGGCGTAGTGTGTTACTGATGGTAGGCTTTGTTACTTTGGTCCCAGCTCTCTGCAGGTCATTCACTAGGTCCCCCCGTGTGGTTCTGGGATGCACAATTGTGGCCTGCGGGAGGTCATTTTGCAGGGCTCTGGCAGTGCTCCTCCTGCTCAAAGGCGGAGGTAGCGGTCCTGCTGCTGGTTTGTTGCCCTCCTACGACCTCCTCCACGTCTCCTGATGTACTGGCCTGTCTCCTGGTAGCGCCTCCATGCTCTGGACACTACGCTGACAGACACAGCAAACCTTCTTGCCACAGCTCGCATTGATGTCCCATCCTGGATGAGCTGCACTACCTGAGCCACTTGTGTGGGTTGTAGACTCCGTCTCATGCTACCACTAGAGTGAGAGCTCCGGCAGCATTCAAAAGTGACCAAAACATCAGCCAGGAAGCATAGGAACTGAGAAGTGGTCTGTGATCACCACCTGCAGAATCACTCCTTTTTTGGGGGTGTCTTGCTAATTGCCTATAATTTCCACCGTTTGTCTATTCCATTTGCACGACAGCATGTGAAACTTATTGTCAATCAGTGTTGCTTCCTAAGTGGCCAGTTTGGTTTCACAGAAGTGTGATTGACTTGGAGTTACATTGTGTTGTTTAAGTGTTCCCTTTATTTTTTTGAGCAGTGTATGTTCAGTAGTAGAAATGTGCTTAACAAGTCACATAATAAGTTGCATAGACTTACTCTGTGTGCAATAATAGTGTTTAACATGATTTTTGAATGACTCCCTCATCTCCGTAGCCCTCACACAATTATCTGTAAAATCCCTCAGTCGAGCATTGAATTTCAAACACAGATTCAACCACAAAGACCAGGGAGATTTACCACTGCCTTGCAAAGAAGGGCACCTATTGGTAGATCAGTAAAAAACATAAAACGGTCATTGAATATCCCTTTGAGCATGGTATTAATTACACTTTGGATGGTGTATCAATACACCCAGTCACTACAAAGATACAGGTGGTCCTTCCTAACTCAGTTGCCGGGGAGGAAGGAAACCTCTCTGGGATTTCACTATGAGGCCATTCACTATGAGAATGGATCAAAAACATTGTAGTTACTCCACAATACTAACCTAACTGACTGAATGTTCTGAATACAAAGTGTTATGTTCGGGCAAATCCAAAACAACACATTACCGAGTACCACTCTCCATACTTTCAAGCATAGTGATGGCTGCATCATGTTATAGGTATCTTTGTTATTGTTAAGGACTGGGGAGTTTTTCTGGATAAAAAAAATAAATGGAATGGAACTATGCACAGGAAAAATCTTGGAGGAAAACCTGGTTCAGTCTGCTTTCCACCAGACACTGGGAGATTAATTCACCTTTCAGCAGGACAATAACCTAAAACACAAGATCAAATATACACCGGAGTTGCTTACTAAGAAGACAGTGAATGTTACTGAGTGGCCAAGCAACAGTTTTGACTTAAATCTACTTGAAAATCTATGGCAAGACCTTAAAATGGTTGTCTAGCAATGATCAACAACCCATTTGACAGAGCTTGGATAATTCTGAAAAGAATAATGGGCAAATGTTGCACAATCCAGGTGTGGAAAGCTCTTAGAGACACCCAGAAAGACTCACAGCTGTAATCGCAGCCAAAGATGCTTCTACAAAGTATTGACTCAGGGGAGTGAATACTTATGTCAATTATTTCATTTTCAATACATTTGCAAACATTTCTAAAAACATGTTTTTAGTTTGTCATTATGGGGTATTGTGTGTAGATGGGTGAGAAACAAATCTATTTGATTCATTTTTAATTCAGGCTGAATAAGTCAAGGTCATCTTATTGGTGGAGTGCAACATGCAAGTAATAATATACATAATTGACATTACATTGATGGTGTAGCTGACGTTCCAGTAGTCTACTAACAATACAATTTCAACTGAGCTATGATAATAGCCATGCAGACCTAACAACGTTTCAAGTGTGTACAGTGAAACGCTTAACTTGCAAACTCTACTCAACAGTGCACTATTCAATGTATATAAAAACACGAGAAATATGAAATAAGAGAGGAAGCTATATGCAGGGTCTGCCAGTAACAAATGTACAATGTGCAGGCATACTGGAATATTTGAATTAGATACTACTTAACTAGAAAATGAAAGATAAATTGACCATCAAATTATTTAATTAATGTCTTGTTGGCGAAATTATACTAGTTTGAGCATCCGGAGGCCAAGAAGAGTGCAAGCGCCGACTCAACTTTTCTGTTTCGTGATTATTTTGTCGTTTATTTTTTACTTTATTTTCACAAAATGTATCAGATATTATTTCTTACAACTGACCCGTTTCTAATTTCTCGTGTTTTTTCTTATAGTATTTACAATAGACGATAACTAAAAAGAAAGACATACCCCGTCCGCACTACGACTACCAGAATTCAATGCGCATATGAACAAGAGGCTCCAGACTGTTAACGCGACTGAACAAAGTGAATCGGATTTATTGTGTATATTATCCTGGGGTGTAGCAGCCAAACAACAAGGTTGGTTAATTTATATATCTCCCCATCGCCTAAACACGACTTTTATTGGGAAGGTGTTTTGAAAATTTGGCGAACGTTTCCCTCGTTGTAATGCTAGCCACCGTTTGACGCTTGCAGGGAATTATTGTATTCTAGGCTAGCTAACTAGTTAGCTAACGTAGCTTATCACCTCTACTGCCAGTGTGTAACAGTTATATTTCCCAACAATGGTAGTTACTGTAGCAAGAAAGTAAAATGTTATTTATTGGAAGTAGCTAGCTAGATTGCTAGCAAGCTAGATTAATACAATCACCTCAATTTCGGAATATTAGCTGGGTAGATGATAATTTGCTGGTAGTTTACGTCCTTCAGATTTAGAGGCCACACACAAGCTAACGTTAGGCATTAACTTAGCTACAGATAGCTAAGCTTTGTTGTTGTCCTAACCCGACGACTGCTTGGGTAACAAACGTCATGCTTCTGTTTTCTCGCGTAGTGTGTAGCATAGCATAATAAACAATTAGGCCTACATAGCTAATGGTTTTGTTTCCAAAACAGGTGGTGACTTGATAGCTATGCCAAGTTAAAACAGTTTTGGCACGTCCTATTGTTTATTTATCTGCGCATAATGTTGCACCTAGATAATGGACAACTTGCTTTACACTTTTTATGCAGATGGCATGACACTGCTGTTGTGAAAGGTTTGTCAGATCATTAACTATAAACGTGTTATTTCCTCTAATGCGAAGAAAAACATTCCAACATGCTTGATGTAGGCCCACCAGTGTATAAAACAGAATCGAATCATTCTATGCCTAATCCTTCATTTGTCCTACATTTCAGAAAACATGGAAGCAAATGGTTTTGTAGGATGGCTTGGCAGCAGTCTTCTTTGCACCTGATGGTGATGACTGTCATGCTCTCTGTTCATTTCATCTTCCTGTAGATTGTGTTGCCATGGAGCCTTGCAGAGGAAATGAGCCAGCAAGTTATACAAAGCATTTGTCTGCTGGCTGTGAGCAGACAGCCATGGGTGGCCAGGATTCACAGACTGAGGTAAAGCCTCCATCTGACACATTTGATGCTGTGCCCCCAGAGCCTCAGCCATCAGGGAAACTGAAGAGGACTGCCTTAAGATTCTTTGGAGGACGTAAAAGCATTTGTGTTTTGCCCAACTTCTTTGGAGGGAGGAACAAAAATCAGAACAAGTGTGCCTCTAAAAAGGTAGTAAGCAAGAGTAAAACGCATGATGGACTTAGCAAGGCAGGTTGGGAGGACAGTCTGGGAAGTGGATATGTTCCAGCAGGAGATTTTGAGTACCACAGCCAGACTCCTAGCACTTGTTGTAGTGAATTTGGTCACTCTACTGGTGATCAGAAGTCCTTCTCCCTCCCCCGGCAGAAAAAGGGTTTGAGGGGACTTTTTAACAGCATCAGGCGTCATAGAAAGAATAGAAATTGTGATTTAGAAAAAAATGAAATGGTTGCAATGTCTCATGTCTGCAACAAAGAGGTGCCAATTGCCCAGACTAAGATTGACCAAAATGACACTGAGTGCCTGAACAGTTTGTCTGAATCCAATGTGCCTGTTTCGGCAAATGTCGAAGATTGTTTGACTATTGCGCCTGAATGTATTAATGTTGATGTCATAGTGTCTGAGAACAACATGGTGAAACAAAGAAGAGTGGATTCTCTTGTAGGGGAACTGATGAAAGGCAAGGACATTGTAGCAAAGAATGATAACCCCAAAAAACATGAAGAGACACTCCATGAAACCACTGAACCTGGTTCTCTCCCGAACACCAGCCTAGAGTCTACAGTGAATGTCCAGCTGCCTACTGGCTCATCTCAAA
This sequence comes from Salvelinus fontinalis, assembly GCF_029448725.1. Lineage (NCBI taxonomy): Eukaryota > Metazoa > Chordata > Actinopteri > Salmoniformes > Salmonidae > Salvelinus > Salvelinus fontinalis. The sequence goes on from NC_074666.1 coordinate 29,145,133, forward strand.
TAAGCTTGCTTTATGGTGATGTGGCGTCTCTGAAGAGTTTTGACTCACTCACTGGCTGTGGTGACATAATAGCTGATCAAGATGACGACAGTATTGCAGAGAGCACAGTCTCGGGGGAAAGGAGTCGAAATGCAGGCAAAAGGAGTTCCTGTTATGTTACCTACCAGGGTGGAGGAGAAGAAATGGCCACCCCTGATGAGGTGGCTGGAGACTATCTCCATCACCTCTGGGAAAATGACGCTGCAGAGAACATTTGTTATACAGACAGCCAGGAACCAGACTTTCTAGAACACAGTGAAAGTCCTAGGATGACACCTGAAGAGCCATCTAGCTCCTATAACATGGACATCAGCAACAACAGCAATGGTGATCTTGAAGTTACAGAGACCACCCTTACATCTGCGGATGTCATGACCCCTCAGAGTGACCATCAAGAGTCAGTTCCTAACAGCGATGAGGGTTACTATGACTCTACCACCCCAGGACAAGATGAAGACGGACGTGACAAAGTTGACAAGATCAGGACGGATAGACTACCAAGGGACAGTTACAGTGGCGACGCTCTGTATGAGCTTTTTGAGCCTGATGATAGTCTTATCAGTCCACCTCTTGAAAAATCTAAGCTGCCTGATCCACTTGAGTTTTTAGAAATGCCAGCTCAGTGTAGTGATGTAAATGCTATGTTCACTCCTGAAACTGATCTAATGGAAGAGGACAGGCTGACTTTGATCCAGCAGGACCTTCTCTGTGCGGAGTTGAAAAGCATGTGTAAACTTTCCAAAGAGCAGGCTCTGTTCACCAAAGGGAGGATCCACCAAGATTATAGCTTCCAGGAAAGCATTTCTAAGGTCAACACAAAAACTCAACCCTCTATGAAAGAGGACCAGGTCAACCCAGAGGCTTTGAATAAAAAGGAAAACCGATCGCATGCCATAGAGCAGAGATATTTCAAACCCTGTAATGGTGGGAATAGTGAGAGAATGTCAGATGCCGCTTTTAGCTCCCTGGCCTCAAAAACATGTCAATCACAAGGAATGTGCCTTGAGCAAAACAAGCCACAGTCCCCACACTTAAGAGGAAATCATGATATTTCTAAAGAAACAAATAATGACTTGAAGGATGACCAGGCAATTTGCTTCTCCCAAGCCCTAGTGGACTTTACAAAACAGTCACAGTTTTATAGTAATTCATCTGAAAGCATGGGAGGCTCTGAGTCAGGCTCTCCCTTTTCCCAAAACATGCAATCCCTCCCTGCCATTGTCACATTTGATGTCGTGGACATGGATAATGAGGGGGAATATGATCAGCAGATGGATATGGTAATAGGGGAGGAAGACATCACGTCGCCTTACGAAGTGTTTGAAGAAAGCTACCTGCAAAAGGATGCGTTTGCTGAATGTGACTTACAAATGTTTGACCTCTATGAACGGAGTTTCCTCAGTAATACTTGGGGAATTGCCAGCCTGCCACGTCGCCTTAGCCTTACACGAGTCCATCAGTCGAGTCCACTGCCTCCTCTGCCGAGTCCTCTGGCCTTAAATAGGAGGAGTAGATCCCTGGACACAGAGAGCTTGGAGTTAGAGATGACTGACATGTATTTAGGGAGTGGGGCAGCGCTAGCGTCATGCCCTAGAACTGAAAGAGTCTCAAAGATGGCGTCCTCATTTCACCGCAAAAATAATGGTCACATTTCCACTTCAGAAAATGGGGACAATAGAAACATGTTGCAGTCATGGCAACCAGATACTGAGGGGACTGTAACCCACCCAGGAGCAGATGGGAAAAGAAAAGAGCAGACGCACAGTCTCTATCAAACCCAAGACGGACGCGTGGTATCATTCAGTCAGCCAGTCAGTCGAGTCCCAAACTGTAAACCTCAACCGATCTCAGCTAGCAAACTGACTGACAGAGTATCCTGTAATTCTATCCCTCAGAATACAGGACCGTTGCATAGGCCATCTCATCTTCCTTTGCAATCAGAATCCTGTCGGCCACAGACCCCTGGTCGACCTCATGCCCACTATGGGAGATCAGATAAGGCATCAGGTGGTGGGGGTGAGGCCCTTTTTTACACATCGACTGTTGACTCTCATCCTTACAATCAACACAGTAAGATTAGGCCAGTGGGGATCACCCATGGAATGCCTCATCTTTGCTCTGAGTCTGGGAGTCCTGTAAGCCCAGTGGACTATGAGCAGCTGCCAGACTTCACCAGTAAAGGAAGAAAAGCAGTGGAAATGGTGCGCCCTGTTGAATGTAGCAAACACATGTCTGGAGCAAATCCCTAAAAATGGAATGAAGCCTCTACAGTTAGCATATAGTATGAAAACGTGGGATACAGGCCTATGTGCCACCAAAAAGACACCATCTAGTACGTTTACATCACCGAAAATAGAATGATTGTCTGTTACCGTTATCACACATTGCAAATGTGCTGTTTTGATTAATAAGCTATTGTATTTCAATGTGATGTACAAGCCTTAGAATTTGTGTTGCAATGGATAAGGAAGCCTGTGCTGTTCTATCATACTGCGTTATCTTGTGAACAGTCATCAAAATACAGACTCTCCCATGCAATCTTTCATTAAAATGTTCATGCCTGAGTATACCTTGCATTTGCTCAGCCCAGCGTTAGGCTACACATCACATATTGGTAGCTAAACTACATGGTATTTTCACTCTGTCAAGTTGTAGGTGGCCTTTTAGTCTTTTTTTTAATGACTTTCTTTACAGTAAGCTGTTTACTGCTGTCTGTGCTAGTACACTATTATTATGGTATTAGATTGTGATGCATTTATAAGATTCAGCTTCAACGTGCAGATTTGGATAGCAGGTCAGTTAACCTTTTTTAGATATCAAATGTAGGGGGAACCGCATCGGTAATGTCTTATATTTTCGTGAAACTGATTTTGTAGGATTTTTTTTTTTTTTTTTTAATAATAGTTACGTTGTATGTTTTATTTTTGGTTGACAGAATCTGATATCTGAAAATAATGCTTTGTTCTTTAGATTTGTATTCTGTAGTACCTCTGCAAGAATTCTAAAAAGTGATGTTAAATTTATATTCACAACCAATCCATCTGCTGAAAACTGATATAGATTGATTTTTACCCAGGTAATCGTAACTCAACTGTCTGCTGGCAAAGTCTGTGAAATTGTATCATGCTGGTTGGCATTTTGGGATATTGCCCCAGTTACCATTTTTTTTGTCTAGCACTATGAAGAATATAATGCTACCTTGCACTTAAATCCTTGATACATTTGTTTTGTTTGTAGATAAAAAGACAAAAAACAAGGGGTTGGTTGGGATACTTTTTTATTGCCGATTTTAGTAGATTCATCATAAATGTTCCTTTATTTCTGTGATTATCATACTATTGTAAGACCTTTTCCATATATTATACTCCTTGACCAACTCTGCATTTGTTTCTACATCTCAGCACTTTCTTTTCTACACTACATTGTCTGTTTCATCTGTAAGACCTGTCCTAACTACAGTTAGTTTTATGTATTTACTGAGCACATGGCTACATGTTTAACCTTTGTATTTTGAGCATTAATACATCTTGTCATGATTCTTGTCTTTAAAGTGGCAATCTGTAGTTCCAACAATAACGAAGCGGTCAACCCCCACTGATCTGGTAAACAGCTGAGGGATAGGGCAGAAGAAATGTATCCACTTTCAAACTCATGAACAGACCTAATATGTATCAATGATGATATCAAAATTATAGTTTTAATCATGTTTTTAGGCTGTACAGTGTTAGTTGACTTTTTGCAACTTTAATTACAAACAAAGGAGTAAGACATTTTGTGTTCTGATTTGGGTATGGCAGTTACAGTAATCTCATGAGGCATCTTGACGTTTTATACTTCAAGAACATTAATTAAAGTCTACAAATGTATGTAACTGCTGCAGATTGCCCCTTTTTAAGTTAGATTTTTCCTATGTTATTGTTTTCTGTCAGCTGTTACAACTGAATTTGTTGTGGTAAGCTATCTGTGACAATTTCATGCCCAAAGATGTGTTTTCCCATGTTGACACAACCAATTATGGGAGTTTTAGTATGTGTTTTTGCTCTCACTGGCATTGACAAAGGGCACATCTGTAATTGTATCAATTCACTTTTTCAACAATAAGGAATAGGCTGTATATGTATATCAATTTCTTGATTTGTCACGTACACGCCGAAGCAGCTGGTATGAATGTTCACAAATGTTCACATTTCTATGCCTACATGTAGCATATACAGTGGGGGCTGAAATTATTGACACCCTTGATAAAGTTGAGCAAAAATTACTATAAAATAATTAAAATATAATGTTAAATTGGGAACTGGAAAACTAATACAATCCCTCAGAGAAAGAGATTTTGTTTAACAAGATGGGTCAAATTTTTGATACCCCTGTTTTCAATACCTCACCTTGTGAGGTTAACGGCACTGAGCGTTTTTTGTAAAATGTTTTGAGTTAGAGAACACATTGGGAGGTGTCTTAGACCATTCCACCATACACAATAGTTCCAGATCCTTGATATACATTGCTCTTATGGATTGCCCTTTTCAAACCACATGTTTTCAATCGCTTTCAAGTCCGGAGACTGAAATGGCCATTGCAAAATGTTGATTTTTGTGGCCAATGAACAATTTCTTTGTGATTAAAAAACAAACATGATTGGGGTTATTGTCTTGCCGGAGAATCCACGTGTTGCCAAGTTTTAGCCTCTTGGCAGAAGCAACCAGGTTTTTGGCTAAAATATCCAGGTATTGGGTAAAGTTATTGATGCTGTTGACCTTAACAAGTGCCCTAGGACCAGTGGAGGAAAAATAGCCCCATAACATCAAAGATCCACCACCATATTTTACAGTGGGCATGTTTTTTTTCTTCTGCTCATGCATTCTCATTTTGAAGCCAAACCCACCACTTGTGTGCATGGCCAAGGAGCTCTATTTTCATATCATCCAACAAATGTAAGCGCCTGGAGTTTGCTAAACGGCTTTGGCACTTGGATTGGAACTGACGCTTTCGTCACATGATAATAGAGCTCTTTGGCTACACACACACCAGTGATGGGTTTGGCGTCAATGAGAAGTAAGGCCTATATATCTGTAGATCTAGAGACACTACCCTCTGCTGGACAAATAACTTTACAACAGCAAATGAGACCTCAACAATCCAGGAGCATACAATCCTGGACCTTTTGATGGCGCTAGCAGCCAATAATGGTTGATGTTTCGGTTGGAGCTTGCTAATGCTGAAATAGAAGAACATCAATGTCAGTTTGCAGTCATCTGTTGTGAGCAAGCCTCCAAATTCCTCCCCATTTGCTGTACAACCATTGACTCTCGGCTACCCACTGGGCACACCATGTCATTTCAACATGGACATTCTTTTAATTGGTTGAGATGTTGATCAGTGAGATTTCAACCTTTATTCACCCACTCAAGACAGCCAGAAGTTTTTTGAATTCCCAATGTTATCACTATGCTTTCAACCAGATTTTTGGTTTTTATCTAAATGTGTTATCACTGCACTTTCAACCATTTAAAAGCACAACAAAGTTCAAATGGGAATTCAGTGTCAGATATTTTGTATTTATTATACAACTTAATGTGTTATCATTGTGCTTTATCTAATAGCACAACCCAATGAGCTGGATTGCAGTTGAGATTACATTAAAGTACATAGTGCAAGTGATCAATGCTGTTTGAGATTCTGTGCAGATTATTATAGCAATTGATCTGTGGTTTAGATGGAGACGTGAATCCAACATATTAATTATTATATTGAAGATGAAATGTGAAATCAACTGAAACCCTAGGCCTATATGTATTGTCTATTTTTAGTTGAACCCTAGGTTGAATTGAAACAATACAATAGCTGTGGATGACTTTGCAAATGCTATATATGGGCCTAATAGTATCATTGATGATATGACATAAGGTATGGTTACATTTTATTTTTACGCTTAAACCTAGTTAACCTACCCTTTGGAATTACTTCAATAGCAACAGTGAATCTATTTAGTTATTAGATCTCTCAGTGATCATTCTGAAGATAGCCCAGTGGTAGTAGTCAGTGATAAATACCTAAGTTAAGCAGCGTTGGGCATGTTTAAAACCCTGGATGGGAGGCTGAATGGATAGCTGTAGATGGAAATACTCTCCAGTAGGTGGTGCTGCACAGATTTTTTTCTTTCTGATGGTGGCTATACCGTTGAAGATCTGACATTGTCTTGAAGGTACAAATTCAACAAGGTTTGTCTGTTGAAAATTGATTACCATGATGAGATAATCCTGTGGTTGAAGTTTCACCCTCAAAACAAAAGTTGACGTTAATGAATTTTTCAAATCCAATGTATTTTCCACTTAGATTGCACATCGCCATACTTTGTCAAATTACGTTGAAACAGCGTTGATTCAACCAGTCTGTGCCCAGTAGGTATTGTGTTATCTGGATTTGCAGTGAGAGGGAACAGACTGAGTACCATGGCATAATAGTTTGAAGCCTACTTCACAAATAGTATATTAGAGTCAGAGTGGTAGTGTTGACAAAACACCTGGAACTACAAGATAAGTCGGTGTGTTGCCACTGGGAAAATACTTAGAAATGCATCAAATTAAATCTCACACCCTGACCACAATTCAGTAGGCTACACCATAAAGCTTGTGTATGATCACCTTACAGTTATTCATCTTTGTGGATTTATGTGTGACTGTCTTTTGTGTCCAAACCATGAGAAGAGCTATTTTCCTGAGTTATGTAATTCCTTGTGCTCCCTGAACTGTAAACACATTGAGATGATGGGAAATGCTACTCTTGAGGTTGCCTGGCCGTCATCCAAGACCTTTTGCGGCCAACTACTGTGCTCAACCACGCAGTCTCCAGAGGAGTTGCGACACAGGAAACTGGAACTATTCTTGTTTTTGCTCCTGATTTAGATGTGTGTATAGGCCTATGTGGATATATAGAGAGAGACTGAAAGCTCTATGTGATGTTAATTTAATAGAACACATTTGAACATTAACAAGTGAACGAAATACAAATGTGAACTGGACTGTGAGACTATTTGAGGTGTACGTGGGCCAAGGCTGGGTCACTGCAGCGCAGTGCATCCACTACAAAAGCTGTAGTAGAAGTATGTAGATTTCCCACTGCAGTGGTTTAGCCCCACTCTAATGCTGCAGTCTCCCTGGTTTTAGATTTCTACAGTACCCCTCCACCCCACCCCCCTACCCCACCTCCTTTTTCCGTTGCACAGTATCATGTGAAAGCTTATTCTAACAGCATATTCTATCATCATGGGAGAGTAGAAATAGCAAGTTCTTCTCACTAATGATTTTTGTTTCCTTTTCAAACAGTGACACACATTTTTACTTCTGAGCTGTCATTGTCACTGAGCCTCAGTGAAGTGAATGTATCAGGTTCCAGATAATGAGATTCTCTCGTTTGAAAGGTACAGGCACATTGTCATCTGAGGGCAGCGGAGACTCCTCTGATTCTAATATGAAACGTTTTCTATCCTCAGATGAGCCGCAAAGACAGACAGCAGCCTAGCATTGAGGTCAAAACAACATGATGCTTTTCCCCTTGCTTTCAAGTAGCTGCCAACAAAGAGCTGTTGACTGCCAGTGTCAGAGAGGTCTTGTCTGTGGACTTAACTTTGTTTGTGTGGACTAAATACTTGTATTTCTTAAAGCCAGCCCATGTCACCCTTTTCCTCATCTCCACACAAGCTCCCAGTTATTGTTGGCTTCAGATTCAAAGCAATTGTGCTTGCCTTTGAGGCAGTGAGGGTAACCACTCCTCTCTAGCTGCTGGCAATGATAAGACCACACAACCGGCCAGGCCAGTGCTTTGTTACCTCTGGTCTCCCGGAATCTCCCCCATTAGAACTCAGTGTATGGTCCACCTGGTTTTGTTATGACCCCTCAGAATCATCTGTACGGGTGTTGGAACAGCAGAGGTGCTGCTTATCCTCATCCACTTGTGCTATTAGCCCAAAGCATGTTTCCTCCTCATCCTGTGTTGTTGCTTTCATATGTCTTATTTGAATTATTGTTCAATTCTATTCGTCTTTATCCTTATGAGAGTTCTGTGAGTTTTTCCCCCTGAAGTTTGTGTTGGTGGAAGTCTGAGACCCAAGGCTGATAGTGCAACTATGCACTTCTCTCATCATGCTTGTGAGAGAGAGCTACAGGAGTGACAGCGATGGGGCCAGTGAACAATCGAGCTCAGAGTGCATGGGGATTTGGAGTGACAGATGCACAGGAGCCAAGAGGAGAGATTCATCTCTACTGAGATATATTACAAAGTAGTTATCCTACTGTTAAGACCTCTGTTACTTAATGATTTGTGTAGAATGGGTGGATGTCAACATTTCTCTTTACAAAAACCTGCCTGTTTTTTTACTATTATCAATGATTACAGTAGCCTAGGCATATAATGAAATTACAACATTTTAATTGTCAACTGGCCAGGCCAATATAACCCCCATACAGTGTCTATGTACCTCTTGTTATGATTTAATATTTCTGGTCCATGATTGTAACTATATTTTGATGAGCAAGCATCACGAGGTTAGGACTCCCAGTTTGAAGCATATATAGGAACCATAATGAGCCCCCAATGAGTGCCTGTGGTTTGTTCCTCTATGCACGAAGCACCGCCCAGATTTTTGCTCCCCGCTACGCAGGGAGAGTTGCAGCAGTAGCTTTCTACAGTGCCTACGTTACCATCCCAATTTTAGTGCATGCAAAGACCCCTACTCCTAATGCAAAACGGCATTCAAGTCGGCAAATCAGGAAACTAGCGGACGACGGGTGTCAGAGTGGAAGGGGAACTAACGGTGCAGACTCTGATGATGATGAGGATGATGATGGTGAGGATGATGATTCTGTAAGAGAGTTATACGTATGAATACAATGTTATGTGAAAGAGGAGGTAGCTAGAGATTATACCAGAAATGTTTCCTTGCGTTTGGATAAAATGAACAGTCACAAAATGTTGGTGTACAGCAATATGCACCTTAACCGATTAAATGTTGCAGAGCTCATGCTCTACATTATGACCTTGGATATGAAAATGATCATTTGCATTGTCGTAATTATCGAATGCGATGCTTTTGTTTGTGTGGTTGGTGGTTGCTGATACTGTGCCTCAGTGCGCGTATGGATAATCACAGCCCGCACTGAAGTACGCACGGCGTGCAGTGGAGGCGAGGAAGTGGGAGTGAATGCGTGTTCTTATGGAGGTACACACAGGGCTTCAACATGGCCTCATCACGATATGAATGGCGCTGGTATATTCTATATTACCATATCTTGTTTGTGGTTTACATTGTATTTAGCATGTCGGCCATCAGTGGCATATGGCAGTCGCGGGCGCCAGATTGGTGTTATAGATTGTTAGGAATTGTTCCTTGTCTCGGCGTTCTCTCGTTGTAAATGTATTTTATTGGCATGTTGTAAAACACATCTATGCATGCGATGTGGGAGAGGCAATGTTTTTCAGTAAAATCCTGTTCTGTTGATTACTTGGCGTTGGCAATATGGTGCTCGTTTGAAATGAATATAGTCTTATCACATAATCTTCTTGATCTGGTAGGGTTGAAAAGATGCGACTCACATGCGATAAAATAATATAATTAAATAGAATAACGGTATTCTTCAGGCTGTAGATTGCGTTTTGTAAACTACTGACCATGCCATTTGGGTCTCAGGGCTACTGGGCACAATGCAAAAACAGCATCATCTAGCCTACTGTAAACGAGCTATCCAGTAGCCTAATAATATCATGTTTTATCGAATGTAGAGTTATGTTTTTAAATATTGACCCGTTTTGTAATGGTTTTACATTGATATTGAAGTGTTTTTTATGTATATACTTCCATGCTTCTACTCTTAGGCCTATCTCACCGTAGGCCCCATGGTGCCTCATAATGTTGTATTTTATGACGTAGCCTATAGGATATCTCGAAACATTGCTTTTAGTTTATGCGAATTGGTAGGCCTAAATAGTATGACGAATGGTTATGTGGATATTATTTTTTATGTAGAACTAATATAATACAGTTTGCGTTTTCATAGTGACAATTCTACAGATGCTATGAATGTAACAGCATGTTTTGTGTGTGTGTGTGTGTGTGTGTTTGCAACATAATGCATAGACCTCCCTGTTGTATTGAATGCTTACAGTGCTGTTCATATCACAGGGTCCCAGTTAAATAAATGGTGATGCATTGAGTCTCACAGGAGATAAAAAAAGCTGTATTGCAAAAGGGGAATGTTCTGCTCTAGTGTAATAACAGTATTACTGTCAGTACGCCTATGCAGACATTATTTTAAAAAGACAGGTTTATTCATTAATTGTATTATGAGGAAGCCAAATACAGGTTGTCATATCAAAACGGGTGTGCATATTTAATGCAGGCAGGGGTGCATTCACATGGAGATGCATGTGGAGCTAAAAATACCCCTTTCTGTTCTTGAGCATGTGAGTTATAGTGGAGAGCGAGCTCTCTTGACACTTATCAGGGGACATGTTGACTTGTTAATTAGTATATTACTGTGAGGGATTACTGTCTGTTTTCAACCTGTTGTATCTCTCATCGTTTGAGATATCACCTTTTTTTTCATTCTCTCATGATGTTATTAGGATTGCAGGTGGAGCTCAGGCAGGGCACCTGTGGTCTATTCCATAAATCTTTGTTTAAAGAAATGTTAATTATGTTCATACATAAAGTCATTTGGCCTGGAATAGATAATGACATTAAAGTGTGAATGGAGGGTAGGTCAATTTGAGTTTTTCTCTACATAATATATTAGAGAAACGCTATTGAGTAAAACATAAATTATGCCAAAGTTTGTTTTGGATTATGAGAAAAACAGTCACTCCAAGCAGAGCGGATATGATTTAGGGATTTATCGGCCAGCCGATAGTGCAGCTCAGCTGTGTAATCTGGGTCACGGCACCAATGTTGCATCTACCAATCTGCACCCTGTTTCAGTATGGTGCTCCTGCTCCCTATAGCCTCCACCACACTCCATCCAACTACACACAGCTCTTTAGAGCAATAGGTTAGCAATAGTTTATGTTCATATTCAGGTTTTTACACTTTAATGTAAAATGTTAAATGTTGAGTCAAGAAGATATTTGGAAGAAGATGGTATATTACTCCTTTTGGCCTTATTTAACTGCTTTTTGTAGTAGTGTGACTGAACAATGTACTACTGATCATCTTATGTAACATTGATCTTTTACACAGAGGGAAAGTGTTTTATGTACAGTAAATCTGTTTTAGACATAATAAGGCCAACTACAGATTTTGTCCACAAATCTAGGGCCATTTCATGAGACGGAGGGGCTAGACAAAAAGTGGCACAAGTGTAATATTTAAATCCCTGTGGGTGATGCAATTAATAGGGTTGTAAAACTGTGAATTTATTTAGTTTGACCTGGCTTTTACAATGGCAATACAGATGGTCGAAATATAAATGCAATCATTCCTCTTCATGAGACTTCATTTATTTTTTTGGAACAATTTTAGATTTCCCCACTTTAATGTCTAAACCCCAGATTTGTGATTGATAATCTGTAGAAGGAGGTATTCCCTGAGGGTGAGCAGACAGACTAGCATCACTACTCTGGACAGTTCTGATTTAGAATATGGGGACAACTACAAATACCTAGGTGTCTGGCTAGATTGTAAACTCTCCTTCCAGACTCATATTTTGTATCTCCAATCCCAAATTTATTCTAGAATCGGCATCCTATTTCACAACAAAGCCTCCTTCACTCACGCTGCAAAACATACCCTTGTAAAACTGAGTATCCTACCGATCCTCAACTTCGGCGATGTCATTTACAAAATAGCCTCCAACACTCTACTCAGCAAACTGGATGCAGTCTATCACAGTGCCATCCGTTTTGTCACCAAAGCCCCATATACCACCCACCACTGCGACCTGTATGCTCTCGTCGGCTGGCCCTCGCTACATATTCGTCGCCAGACCCACTGGCTCCAGGTCATCTATAAGTCTTTGCTAGGTAAAGCTCCGCCTTATCTCAGCTCACTGGTCACCATAACAACACACACCCGTAGCACGCGCTCCAGTAGGTATATCTCACTGGACATCCCCAAAGCCAACACCCACTTTGGCCGCCTTTCTTCCCAGTTCTCTGCTGCCAATGACTGGAACGAATTGCAAAAATCTCTGAAGTTGGAGACTTATGTCTCCCTCACCAACTTCAAGCATCAGCTATCTGAGCAGTTTACCGATTGCTGCAGCTGTACATAGCCCACCCAACTACCTACCTCATCCCCATATTGTTTTTATTTACTTTTTTTGCTCTTTTGCACACCAGTATTTCTACTTGCACATCATCATCTGCACATCTATCACTTCAGTGTTAATTTGCTAAATTGTAATTACTTCACTACTATGGCCTATTTATTGCCTTACCTCCTTACTCCATTTGCACAGACTGTATATAGATTTTTCTATTGTGTTATTGACTGTACTTTTGTTTATACTATGTGTAACTCTGTGTTGTTTTTTGTCGCACTGCTTTGCTTTAACTTGGCAAGGTCGCAATTGTAAATGAGAACTTGTTCTCAACTGGCCTACCTGGTTAAATAAAGGTGAAATAAAACATTTTAAAAATAGGCATGTGTTTGTTAGGGTATCATCCTTGAGTCATCTCTACCCACTACTTGATGTTATAGTTAATCATATTTTAGAGACCAGTGTCCATTTATGGTATGAGGTCTTTGGGGGATCGAAACTGGGGTGTCTCCATGGGATGGCAGGTAGCCTAGTGGTTAGAGCGTTGGGCCAGTTACCAAAAGGTTGCTGGATTGAATCCCTGAGCCGACATAGTAAAAATCTGTCGGTCTACCCCTGAGCAAGGCAGTTATCATCCACCATTGCTTATCACTTTGGCATTGATTATAACGCCTCATGTGTTAGGTTAATTTCACTGAATGAAAGATGTGTAACTCTTTATTATAATGGTCATTTGTAAAAACAAAAACAACAACAACAAACAAATATATATATATATATATATATATAACAATAATAATTTAAAAAAATGAATAAGTAGATAAATTGGTTTGAAACTCAGATATTGTCACTAAGACTTGACAGTGCCCTCCTGCCCTTGTAAAAGTACTAATGAGCCCTTACCGTCCTCTCTTCTCTCCCTCACCACTACTCCTCTCACTCCCTTCCTTCACCTTTTCCCTCTACCCACTCTCTCCCCTCACCCCAATCCCCCTCTCCTCTCTTCTCTTCTCTCTCATTTCCCTTCTCTCTTCTCTCCTCAACCCCTCTCTCCCTTCACCCCTCACCCCTCTCCCACAGTTGATCAGTGGAGGATCCATCGTCAGTGCTGAGGCAGTATGGGATCATGTCACCATGGCCGACAGGGAGTTGGCATTTAAGGCAGGGGATGTCATCAAGGTCCTCGACGCATCAAATAAGGACTGGTGGTGGGGACAGATTGATGATGAAGAAGGATGGTTCCCAGCCAGCTTTGTGAGAGTGAGTGGAGCCATCAAATATTTTCTCATTCTCTGTTGCACCTTGTCTTGACCCTCAACAAGTACACTAGGGTTTACCACCTATTCTCAATGCTCCGATGGATTATCCCTTGCCATTGCCTTATCATTGATAATTATCGTTGATTCACTGCTCTGTTTTGAGGGCAGATATTTTAGGCTTGGGTGATGATGATCATATTTTGATATAGATCAAAATATGATTATGCCATGCTAATCTCACAGGAACTAAAAACATTTACTAGTCCAATTTGAAATACTGTGAAAACAAGAAGACTTCAGAAAAGTGAGGAGTTATTACTTTGCGGGGTTATCACTACTAGCCTTCTCCATCTGCCAACTGTAAAAATGAGTCTGAACGAGGTATGTCATGTTTTTCTCTCCAAAGGTTGAACCCCACCCACCACAACCTCAAACAAAACAGGTTTTCTATATCAACCCTATAGCAGCTCCAAGGTTCCAAAACACAACTACCAAGGTGCGTTTAATAGTTTCAGCAGTATTTCAAAGCAACTGTTTTAACTAGCATCTCACTGCACACTGGACCACCCCATATCTAACATCCTTTCGCTTTATACTACTGCTTCCATTTGCAGACATCACCATGCTTCAAGTTTCAAGCTTGTAATAGCATTACGGTCAAACTATGGTATCTCAAACAACACTCTCTTTCTCACTCTCACTTACTCTCTTTTTCTCACTCTCTGCACTCTCACTCAACTGAAAAGCGAGCACTGAGGCACTGATTCATCTCAGATCTGAATGATGAAACATGTATGACCAACCTTTTAGCAGAGGACAGGGCATATCAAACAGGTGGATAAAACGAACAAGGCTTGATGAGTGACTCAAATAAAAGCTACTTAATGGTTATTTTATGTAACCGGATTTGTTGTCATGTTGGAAGTTATTTTCAGGAACATACATTTTCTAAAATCTTAAGAGCATTTCTGGATTATTGTGCCCATCCTATGAATTGACCATGCAGCTTTTGTCCACTGGTCCAAGGAAACAGAGAGAGTGGGCTCTAAATAGACACCCTTGGACAATGTACTCAGGCTGAGATATACTGTGTACACAGTACCATCAAGCACTGAGACCTGATGTCTGGAAAAGATTACTTACAGCACAGGCCATATGTGAATTCTGTATGGCCACATGCATATTTAAAATCAATCTCAGAAGGGTCCCATGACTCTATGTATGTTATGGTGGGGTCTAGTGTTTGTAATATAGATATAGGTTTAATGACCACAACTACCTCATATTTGCAAACAAACAGTCAGATACAGTAGGATCCAAAATGATTGACACCCTTGATCAAGATCATTCAAATATTGAGCTATACTAATACAATTGTTCAGAGAAATATATATTTTTTTCTCAAAAAGGTAGGGGTAAGAATTATTGACACCTAAAGATTCTTATAAATAATGTAGTCAAACGTTTAGTATTTGGTCCCATATTCCTAGCACACAATGATTACATCAAGCTTGTGACTCTACAAACTTATTAGATGCATTTGCAGTTTGTTTTGATTGTGTTTCAGATTATTTTGTGTCCAATCGAAATGAATGATTAATAATGTATTGTGTCATTTTGGTGTCAGTTTTACTGTAAATAAGAATATAATATTACATGACCAAAAGTATGTGGACAACTGCTCATCAAAAAGTTCAAAAATCATGGGCATTAATATGGAGTTGGTCCCCCCTTTACTGCTATAACAGCCTCCACCCTTAACAGCTGTCCACTAGATGTTGGAACATTGCTGCATGGACTTGCTTCCATTCAGCCACAAGAGCATTACTGAGGTTGAGCACTGATGTTGGGCGATTAGGCTTGGCTCGCAGTCGGTGTTCCAATTCATCCCAAAGGTGTTCGATGGGGTTGAGGTCAGGGCTCTGTGGAGGTCAGTCAAGTTCTTCCACACTGATCTCAACAAACCATATCTGTATGGACCTCGCTTTGTGCACGGGGGCATTGTCATGCTGAAACAGGAAAGGGCATTCCCCAAACTGTTGCCACAAAGTTGGAAGCATAGAATTGTCTAGAAAGTCATTGTATGCTGTAGCATTACGATTTCCCTTCACAAGATTTCCCTTCATTCCCCCTCCACCAAACTTTGCAGTTGGTACTATGTATTGGGGCAGGTAGTGTTCTCCTGGCATCCACCGTACCCAGATTCCTCCGTCGAACTGCCAGATGGTGAAGTGGGATTCATCACTCCAGAGAGAGTGTTTCCAATGGCGGCAAGCTTTACACCACTCCAGCCGACGCTTGGCATTGCGCATGGTGATCTTAGGCTTGTGTGCGTTTGCTTGTCCATGGAAACCCATTTCGTTAATCTCCAGACGAACAGTTCTTGTGCTGACGTTGCTTCCAGAGTCAGTTGGGAACTCTGTAGTGAGTGTTGCAATCGAGGACAAACAATTTTCACGCGCTACTCTCTTCAGCACTTGGTGGTCCTGTTCTGTGAGCTTGTGTGGCCTACCACTTCGCGGCTAAGCCGTTGTTGATCCTAGACGTTTCCACTTCACAATAACAGCACCTACAGTTGACTGGGGCAGCTCTAGCAGCGCAGAAATTTGACGAACTGACTTGTTGGAAAGGTGGCATCCTATGACGGTGCCACTTTGAAAGTCACTGAGCTCTTCAGTAAGGTCATTCTAATGTCAATGTTTGTCTATGGAGATTGTATGGCAGTGTGCTCGATTTTATAATCCTGTCAGCAACAGGTGTGGCTGAAATAGCCGAATCCACTAATTTGAAGGGGTGTCCACATACATTTGTATATGTCGTTTTCCTCCAAGACATGCTAACCTCTCACAATTACCAATAACAGGGGTTTTTACCATGTCTTGCGGATATGATCTATCTCTGAGCAATTGTATTTGTATAAAATAATATCATTTCCCAATTTTTTTAACATACAATATTTGAATTATTCATTTTATATGGTCATGATTGCTCATCTTTATCAAGGGTGTCAATCATTTCAGATCCCACTATCTGTCATTACGATTGAGCTAAACTCTAAGTAAATGAGTAAATGCTTCGACCTCATCTTTTTTTTATTTGACTGAATCTACCAACTGATCTCATCATCTCATCTTACTCAGTGATTGCTAGAGTTTGTGTTTGATTTTATTTATGTGACAAGAAATTATAAGCTAATTCTATGGGAAAATAGTACCTTCATATCCGAGAGGGAAATGTGCCCATTAACAATACAGTTGCATCATGGCTGGCTTTGTAATGTGTATTTTTCCTGAAAAACATCATGATTGTGTAGATGTGTATTAGGAGTCAGCTACCTACCCCGTGTCCTCTGGCAAGGTTGCTAAAATTAGTTTCCTTTGAGGATTACACAAAGTGACAGTTCATTCGTTGAGATGCCTTCAAGCAACCAATGCACTAATGCGCTCACAACTCCTCCAACTCCCTCAACTAGGAGGTATCAGATTTTAATCAAACAATGAATACTGCGTAGAAGGACTTCATGTTCATTGTTTCATGTTTTTATCCCTTTTGTATTACAATGTAATTTCTTGACCGTGTGTATGCGTCTTCCAATTATAATGTGGGGAGGTCAAAACAATGAAAAACTATCTACCAAATCTATTGATTTTAAAATGTTGATTACTTCTCCTTGCCATTATTATTCACCTGATGATAAGACAAAACATGTGAACAAAAAACGTATGATTTGGGTCCCAGGGTCGCCTGTTCTAGTGGCTCCTGATATTGGGGTTCGATGTGAATATAAGGAAACTGTTAATGTACAGAACTATATGGTATATATTTATCGGGTCCATACTTGCGAACATTAGAAAAAGTAGAAGTTCTCAAAATGCCCATCAGCCAATTAAAATCGTTGACGTAGTTGCATGTGATACACCGCTACATGTTAGCTTTTCCCATAGGATAACCTGCCAGACATACATGCTAACCACACCACCCGTTGCAAAATAAATGTACACATACATGTTATTCAGTCATTGCACCCATACGGCTTGCGCACGTCAACGAGAGTATGCGTAGCCAGGCGCTAACATGCTGACCAGACTGAGATGGGAGAGGCAGGACTTGTAGTGCATCAAGCGTCACAAATAGAACCAGTGTGGATGCAATGATTGAATAATATGTACAGTACCAGTCAAGAGTTTGGACACACCTACTCATTTCTGGGTTTATTTTTTTACTATTTTCTGCATTGTAGATGAATAATAGTGAAGACATCAAAACTAAGAAATAACACATGGAATCATGTAGTAACCAAAAAAGTGTTAAACAAATGAAAATATATTTTTTATTTGAGATTCATCAACATCGCCACCCTTTGCCTTGATGACAGCTTTGCACACTCTTGTCATTCTCTCAACCAGCTTCATGAGGTTTTCACCTATTAACAGGTGTGCCTTGTTAAAAGTTAAGTTGTGGAATTTCTTTCCTTCTTATTGTGTTTGTGCCAATCAGTTGTCTTGTGACAAGGTTGGGGTGGTATACAGAAGATAGCCCTATTTGGTAAAATACCAAGTCCGTATTATGGCAAGAACAGCTCAAGTAAGCAAAGAGAAACAACAGTCCATCATTACTTTAAGCCATGAAGATCGATCAATACGGCAAATTTCAAGTTTCTTTAAGTGCAGTCGCAAAAACCATCAAGCACTATGATGAAACGGCTCTCATGAGGACCGCCACAGGAAAGGAAGACCCAGAGTTAGGAAAGGTGGATACCTAGTCAATTGTACAACTGAATGCCTTCAACTGAAATGTGTCTTCCGCATTTAACCCTACCCCTCTGAATCAGAGAGGTGCGGAGGCTGCCTTTTTCAACATCTTCAGGGAATAGTGGGCTAACTGCTTTGTTCAAGGGCAGAACAACAGATTTCTGCCTTGTCAGCTCAGGGATTCGATCCAGCAACCTTTCAGGTTACTGGCCCAACGCTCTAACCACTAGGCTAGTTACTTCTGCTGCAGAGGATAAGTTCATTAGAGTTAACTGCACCTTAGATTGCAGCCCGAATAAACGCTTCACAGAGTTCAAGTAACAGACACATCTCAACATCAACTGTTCAGAGGAGACTGCATGAATCATGACTCCTTGGTCAATTTGCTGCAAAGAAACCACTACTAAAGGACACCAATAAGAAGAAGAGACTTTCTTTTGCCACGAAACACGAGCAATGGACATTAGACCAGCGGAAATCTGGTCTGATGAGTCCACATTTGAGATTTTTTGTTCCAACCGCTGTGACTTTGTGAGACACAAGGGGGCCTCAAACCCACTGTTACCGTATCCTGCAGATTCACAGTTCACTGGTATATGCTACCTGGCAGCAATAATAATGGAGGTACATGACAGCTATTTGACAAGACCATAAGTTCAAATGTTTTTAAAAGTTGAATGTTAAACGTAAATGTCGTATAAGAGCGTCTGCTAAATGACTTAAATGTAAAATGTATAGACCTCCTTTATCTTTTTCCCGTAAAAGCACATGGATGTGTGTGAAAAACGTGAGGTTTTGTCATATAGCAAGAAATCAGCACAATGCAATATTGGCACACTACAATTGTGACATACTAAGTGGAACATAAGTAAACCTTGAATTTGGAGGTTTAAAATATCCCTCTGGTGGCCAAGTTGACCTATTTTAAGAAATGCCATTGGTTGGTGGATATAAAGTATATGATCTTTGATAGGCTGATGCGGAATTTGTTACAGGAAATAATCACTGGCCTGCTGGTCAGGTTAACATCGTGCTAAATGTGGCAGGTTATCTTATGGGAACAGCTATGCATTTAGCATTGTATCAAGTGCAACTACGTAGATTATTTTAATTGGCTACTGCTCATTTTGAGACTGAGAAGTTTAAACTTGTGTGGACCCATATTGTTCATTATATTAAGTTATAGCATGTTAAGGATATATCCCTATCAATTTGCAGTGTTGGGGAAGCTACTCTGAAAATATAGTTTACCAAGCTACCAATTAAACACAAAACCTCTGTTTCAAGTGAGAATTTGGCAGGTCTGATGCTGAAAAATAAAGGAAATTATTGTCTACTTCACCCTTTTTTTTTTAGTTGGAAAAAAATGTTGTATTGTTCCAGTAGTTTTCTACACCGCTACATGGCAAAAAAGTAATTAACTACTGAAAACACTACCAAGATTTGTATTGAGTTCAACTGCCACCAAGCTACTGCAAAATGTAGGTAAATTACTAATTGAACTACATGTAATTCACTACTCCCCAACACTGTCAATTTGAACATTGCTGGAAACAGACTGTTTTATTGTGCAGTCACAGTGATGTTCCAGCAATATTCAAATTGACAGTGTTGACAGCCTAACCTGCAATTTCATGCTTGTTTCTTTTTCTAGTTTTGATGCTTTGATGCTTTAGCTCAACCTATTCAATCGATAGTTACATATTATTTTTGACAATATATCATATCGTATCGTTTTGACAATATTGCAATATTACTTTTGCACTAGTTGGCTGTACCTGCATCAAACTCCAGTATTTTTCCTTTATAGCTTGTTCTCCATCTTCTTTTTAAATAGGGAGCTAATTTGTCTTCAGCACTTTTATTTCCATAATTGATCAAAACTCGTTATCATGGCTCTCTCTTGTCCCTCTACAGCAGACCTATAGTGATGTCCCTGGCAATTCCCAACCCGACTATTCAATGTAAAGGCTTCGTTAGAATTCAAGATAAATTACAATGTTTTTTGAACAGGTACCTATTTTACGGGTGCATCAGAGGAATAAAGGCCTGATATGGATATTTCTTTACTTTTTTAACACGTTTTTGACAAATCTAATTATGATACACATTGTTCAATTTAAACTGAAGAAGGGGCATTGAAAATGAATTTGAATAGGGAGAAAAAGCCCCATGGCTTTGGAATTAATATGGTGTTGTTTTTTGTATTTTAATAATATTTTAGATCCCTTACAACCCGAACCCTGATTGTTGATGCTACTGTTTATTTGTCCAGGCTGACATGTTGTGTTCTGCTGTCCTCAGCTGTGGGTGAACCAGGAGGAGAGCACGACGGTAGAGACAGTTGAGGGGGCTAGCCCCAGCCCCAGTGAGGTCCAGAACGGGCATGCGGAGGCCAGCCCCAGCAGCAGCGACTGTCTTTGCCTGGGCCAAAGCGTCCAGAACAGAGACCAGATGAGGGCCAATGTAATCAACGAGATCATGAGCACAGAGCGTCACTACATCAAACACCTGAAGGACATATGTGAGGTAGGCTTGGCTGGCTAGAGGAGATCTTCCGAGACAGAAGGGCATATGTGAAGCAGAGGTTAAAGACCATGGATGGGCAACTTTGATTGGGGTGGGGGCCACATCAAATCTGAAAATGTCATGAGGGGCCACAGTGGGTCACGGGTCTACGTATCCATATAACCTAGCGTTGGGCTAGTAAATGAAAGGTCGCTCGCTGGTTCGAATACCCAAGCCAACAAGATGAAAAATCTGTTGATGTTCCTTTGATTAAGGCACGTAACCCTAATTTGCTCCAGTGGTGCCGTACTACTATGGCTCACCCTGTAAAACAACACACTTCACTGCACTTCTCCGGTGTATGTAACAATAAAACATCGTACATGCAATCAGTGCCAGCCCTAGCCTTTTGGAGCCCCTAAGTGCCATTTTTTGGGGGGCAAAATATCTTTTACATTTTTGTTTGTTTTGGTCTTCGGCAAGGGTTTTACGCCCCTTCATTGGTGATGGGTCAACAGTAGGGGTTCTTCAATTAAGTGTTTATTGTCATTCAATGAGAGACGACCCGTTTTCATGCACATTTTTTCACTTGCGAAATATACTGCAGATGGTAAAAAAAAATATAAAAAAAAGAGGGAAAAAAAAGACCTCTGCAAAAACGTATAAATTAATTACAGATTTCTTGAGTTATCTTTGATTAATTCAGGATATTTTGAGGTGTGTATACTGGCTATGGCATCTCAAGAGGGACAAACAGTCCTATTGCCGTTTTTTTATTTTCAAGCATTCTTTTATGGGAATATGCAAGGCATAGACGTTCACTTCACCTAGTCGAGTTCTGCTAGGAGCAAACTGAACCTAGTATGCAGACGCCTTTATGCACTATGCTTTTCCGCACGCTTACTATACAACAGATCAATATAGTCTACCAGTCAACTGTCTATCATGCCCTCTATCGATAGTGACAATAGTGGTTGTTGGATCGTTTGTCCAGATCTGCAATAGGTTAACTATCAATCAGATGTGTTGACTATCAATCAACACATAAAATAATTTAAATCTGCACAAATTTTCCATATCAATCAACAAGATGGAGGAATAGCTGATAGGCAGTGGGGAGGCCAGGTGCGTCACTAGGCATTAAAGAACAGTGAAGACATGTAGCTTAAAAAGCCCCCGTACCAAGACTAGCCTACAACACCACAATCCAATTAATAATAGCGTTATTGTTTTCAAGTGAGTACAATTGAGTACAATTCAACTCTAGGCTGTAAACTGCAGTGAAATGTAATTTGAATAATGGCGCAAAAGCCTTGTTTCATTCCATTTGGATCAGCTGTGGGTCTACTTTGGACAGATTATAGAAAGGTACAATAGCAGCCCGGTCTGGCTGTATTTTTACTTCTGATACTGATGCGTTGTCTGTTGCCGATCATCATTCTCCCAAGTCATCCTTTCAATGCTCCCAGCAGGCCCAGTTATTCAGGAAAGCTGAACAGGGTTCTGCCTCCTTTCCCATCCGAGCAGTTATGACACGACCTATAACCTAACGCTACAATCTATCCTAAATATTTGTAATTTAACTTTTAAAATTCATTACCTTTATGCGTGGCATAAACACAACTAGTCACAATGCTTTAATCTGATAAGGCTACTTGAAAAGTCTCCTGTATGCTGCCTGCGCATGTTCATCCACTCCATCCAAACTGTGCAGCGGCCATTCGATTAATGGAAGGAGACATCTGTTACAAAACACCAAAAAGTTTCATTACAATCGAGATTGTCAAACAAAGCCTACGATGCTGAGTAGGGAGGGATGCATTTTCTGCTGATCAAGATTGACATACTCTACTTCAGTGGTCTCCAACCTTTTCTATTATGAGTAATACTTTTTAAAAAATGAAACATGTCACAAGCTACATTTTCCTTTCTAGCTTTCAAATATGCACATGATTCTCTTCTCCTCTCCCCTGCAACTCTTCCCCAGGTCCTTAGTGTACATGAGAAAATAATGTTTCTGTTAATATACCTGGTAAAATAATAGTTAATAAACAACTCTAAAGGGGGCCCTATCAAATCAGAGATTTATTTTCCCCCGAATGCTGTTTTATATTTTCCAAAATTCTGTTTTCTCAGTTTTATTGTTCCTGGTTTTAGATATTATTTTTTTTACTCTTAAAACTACAATTGTTCATAGATAAACAATGAAATTGGATGTTCTGAGTCCATGTCAATGCTTACATCACATCAGAAGACCATTTATTATAGGTCTGTAAGGAAATTAACAAGTAGATTTTTGAGTGTAATTCCCCTTTAATTGCGAATCTGGCCCTTTAATTGTGCATATGGTGGGTGCGGTATAATGTGCAGGTCTAGTGATGGTTCTTTTCTGCTGCTGTTCATTTCATGGCAAACTTTGCAAATAATATATACAAATGATATACTTCCTCATGATACACTTCTGCCAGGTAAGCCTACTTCGCAGTTAACATTTAATTTAGAAGGTTTTGGGGAAAGTATTTCTGTTAAACCACAAGACGGTTATCATATCACCTGGCTACACACGGAGTGATACACATACACGCACACAACACAGACAGGGCATTATTGCTGGAAATTAATTGGCAGATATTGTGTTAGGTTTGTCTTTTTAAGCTATTGGTAGCTAACCAATGGTGGGATAATGTTGCGTTGATTGGATAGTAGCTGGGAGCTTGCAATGTCTGATACTTGGGAGATTTATTTATTACAGTTTGTGGTGGAACACGTAAAAATTGCATGCACTTTCAGAATTGTTTGGCGAGCTACTCGTATGTGGCCTGTGAGTTACTGGTAGTTTGTGATCAACCTGTTGGAGACCCATGCTCTACTTGATTGTGGTGTTGACAACGCAAACCATGATGATAAGCGTTCCAAGTCGGTATGCGGTTATGCAATGCTTATTGGTTGTGTGTGGTGCATTGGCACAGAAACCTGTTGGTGGAAAATTCGTTGCATGTATTTTATATAATTTATAAATATCATAAAATGTTAAATGGATTTCCCCCTAGCTGAACCTGCAGCCGATTCTGCAGCCGATTCTGATTGTAGTGTAACGAGAGTCATTTTTTGTTGTCCATTTTTCGTCCGTTGTCTGCGAACCCTTAACCTTCTGAACCATTAGCCCTGATAATAAACTGACTGTGCCACAAAACCATGCTAAAGTGGTAAAGTCGATAACTTCAACGGTTGCTACAGTTATTGTTATTTATGGTTGTCACGTTCCTGACCTGTTTTCCTAGTTTTTGCATGTGTTTAGTTGGTCAGGGCGTGAGTTGGGGTGGGCATTCTATGTTATGTGTTTCTATGTTGGGTTAAATGTGTTGCCTGATATGGTTCTCAATTAGAGGCGGGTGTTTGACGTTTCCTCTGATTGAGAACCATATTAAGGTAGGCTGTTCTCACTGTTTGTTTGTGGGGGATTGTTCCTGTGTCTGTGTCTGTCGCACCACACGGGACTGTTTCGTTTTCGTTCGTTTGGTTAGTCTGTTCCTGTTCGTGCGTTCTTCGTGTTTATGTAAGTTCACATGTTCAGGTCTGTCTACGTCGTTTTGTTGTTTTGTATTTTCCAAGTGTTTTTCGTATTCGTCTTGTTTAAATAAATTTTGTTATGTCTTCACAACACGCTGCATTTTGGTCTGATCCCTACTCCTTCTCCTCATCCGAGGAGGAGGAATTAGACAGCCGTTACAATGGTGGTAATCATTATTTTTGAGTACATTTTGAGGGGGGAGGATGTGCAACATTTTTTACAGTACAAAGGGAGGGTCATGTGAAGAAAACAAATGTGTTGGGGAGGGGAGTGTTTTTTTTATTGACGTCTCGAGTTGCTCTGTTTTAGACAATTACCTTGTTTTAGGCCATTACCCAACCACTATTCATAGCAAGATAAGACAGGTTATTAGTGATGATCCAATATGAAATATTTAATGGGCATGGGAAAAAAGTGTATTTATCTAAGTACCCAATAAATTGTATATCCAATATTTCCACAGTGCTATAACAGCTCTTTTGCAGATTTAGATTATGCAGTACAGTGCTTTCCATGGGCTAGGAACAAAATGTGTCTAAAGGCAAACTTCAGTCAATTATGTTCTAAAGAGTAGTGACATGCTACAGTGTTTTAGTGAGAGATTAGAAGCGATGGCTGACCCGTAAGTGCTGGTTGTGGGCTCAGAAATAGCATCCCTCCCATCCCACACCACTCTTCCCCAGCATATATAGAAACAAGCACTCCATCTCTTCACGCACCACCTGTCTCCGTCAAACAACACACCCAGGAGAGTACATGAAAAAGTACTCAAAAAGCTGTTACCCAATCAGACGTTTTTCATCAGTTTTCCCTCTGTTCCCACATAAATATTACATAATCACAATGTGCCTCGAAACCCCCAAAATGACGCAGAGAAAACATAAATTGTGTAAGCAACATCACATGACAAATCGTAATGTCTAGGTGACTGGGAATGCGTATTGAAGCGTGATGGGTCCCTTAAGTGTGAAACTATATGATATTTCATGAATGACTTGAAATGTTATTGGAGAAATGAGCTCCCACAGAGGGGATGAGTTACATAACTGAGAATCTTGCTTATAGAGCTGTAGCCATCTTCCCTGCCTTTATTTCCCTCTAGA
This sequence comes from Salvelinus fontinalis, assembly GCF_029448725.1. NCBI lineage: Eukaryota > Metazoa > Chordata > Actinopteri > Salmoniformes > Salmonidae > Salvelinus > Salvelinus fontinalis. Next base: position 29,170,612 of record NC_074666.1, read on the forward strand.
TCTAATCTGGGAAAAATGTGGTTAGAAAAATAAATTTGATGGGAAATTAAACAGTGAATAAACAATGATTATGATTCAGTCATTGGCACTGATGCCTTTTTTAAACTCAGACAAAACTGTTTGAATGCCCTGTGTCAAATATTCCCAGTGTGAAATAGTTCCCAGTTCAATAATTGCACGCGCAGATCTTTATGTGGATGGCTGAGCTTGTGCAGATGTTTCTCTCACCCTGTCGTGACCTCGAAAAACTGTTCTGTGAGAACGCGCATTTGCTTCACACATCTGCCATTCAATGGTGACCAGGAGTATTGACACTGACCAATCAGAAGCTTGTTGAGGCATGAGGTTGGCATATATACACCCGGACTCACGCGTCTAAGTGCTGAGGGTTGATGTGAGGCGAGATATGTTGCCAGTGTAAAGACTTGGGCGCTACGGGAGGGGGGCGAAAGAAACACCCGCCTAGCTCCGCCATCCACATAAAGAGACGCACGTGCAATTATTGAACTGGGAATATTTTCACGTTGGGAGAAGATGGGAAGATTTTTACATGGACATCCTGCAGTAAAGAAAAAATCATCTGAGATGCCATGCAACATCAATGAAATACTATCATTTGAAATGCATAATATTGGATCAAAACCATTTGTTTTTCTTTGTTGCCTCAGGGTTACTTCCGGCAATGTAAAAAAAGAAGAGACATGTTCAATGATGACCAGTTGAGGGTCATATTTGGGAACATTGAAGATATCTACAGGTTTCAAATGGGCTTTGTCAGAGACCTGGAGAAGCAGTACAATACAGAAGAACCTCATCTCAGTGAAATAGGTCCCTGCTTCCTAGAGCATGTAAGCATTTTTGTATCTCTCAAGATTTCAAGTGTTTTTTAAATGTAATCCCTCAATAGGTTTGAGTAAACCTTGTGTATCATATCTACATGTCCATTGGATTCTCATAATTTTTCATACATCGGAGAACCTTGATGATGGGGCATTTCAGAGTTCCCGTTGGTTATTAATTTCAATGGTAACTGAAGGCAGTAGTGCACCCTCACTATTTTGTTAACCCCCCCCCCCAAAAAAATAATTCTGCTTGTTTCAGCATTTCAAACATACCTTGTACACGTTTATCTGTTGCAGCAAGATGGCTTTTGGATCTACTCAGAGTACTGCAACAACCACGTGGATGCCTGCATGGAGCTCTCTCGACTGATGAAGGATGGCCGCTATCAGCATTTCTTCGAGGCGTGTCGCCTGGTGCAGCAGATGATTGACATTGCCATTGATGGCTTCCTGCTCACGCCCGTCCAGAAGATCTGCAAGTACCCTCTGCAGCTGGCAGAGCTGCTCAAGTACACTGTCCAGGAGCACAGGTACCTGTCCCTTAGTCTCAATGTCACATCAAATATTTACATTCACCTCTGTGTCATGATGAAGCATTGTTTCTACTAATAAAGATACTGCTGGAATGATTGGTATTTTTTGCTCTCAGGCTAATTGGCCAGTATGAGACTTGAGGATCTTTCATTAATATGTGAGGATCCTAGACGTGGATGCTAAACTTAAAGTATTGTTGTTTTGTGCAGTGAAGCTGTGATAGAGATGTGGCACGGTATGCCTGACTATCTACAGTTCTTTTGTTGATCTATTCCTCCTTCTTAGTCACCCACACTATAACATTGTGTCTCCTCCCCTCTCGTAGTGACTACCGTTACGTCGCTGCAGCGCTGGCTGTCATGCGGAACGTCACTCAGCAGATTAACGAGAGGAAGCGTCGCCTGGAAAACATTGACAAGATAGCACAGTGGCAGGCGTCTGTGCTGGACTGGGAGGTAGGACTGAGACAGGGTGACATGGCTGAGGAACTAACACACATACAACAAGCCGTTTTTAGTTAATGGTTTTGCTCTGTCAACTCACTCCTTTGCTACTAGTTTGTTTTGGTCAGAGTTTGAAACATAATGTATTTTACAATGCAAATATTTTGATAAGCTGTAGCATAGACCATTTATGAAGGTTTAGAGGCAAGAAGTTGTTTCTTCCAAAGGAAAATATATAAATTGCTCCTTTTGGAGTATGTACTCTTTTGATGAAATAAGAAAATAGACTGTCAGATGCGGTGCATTTTGAAGCACTCCATTTCATCGGGATGAAGTTAATCAGGAGTGAGAAAAGGAAGTGGAAGGATCTGTGTTGCTAGACTCGAGCCTGTATTCGATGTGAGAGAGCTAGCGTTATCAGGCCACTCTGACCTAGTTGAAGAGTTTTTCCAGAGTTGCACAATCACTGAGGTACTGTAATTATGTCAAGTTAAAAAAAATCAGACCCACCAGAGTTCTACTTTGTCACCATCTATGTATTTGAGGAAGCGGAAGCCTGTCTTACCAGAGGAAGCCTCTCTTACTAGTCAGTATCTTATCAGTCACTTTTCTAGTGTCATAAGCATAAAATGATTCCGTTTTCTTGACTATGTATCACAGACTGTGTTATTGATCCTGTTTAAAGATCTGACCGTCTTGTATTTCTCTGTGCAGGGGGATGATATTCTAGACAGGAGTACAGAGCTGGTCTACACTGGGGAGATGTCATGGATCTACCAGCCATATGGGCGGAGTCAGACCAGGGTCTTCTTCCTGTTCGACCATCAGATGGTTCTGTGTAAAAAGGTAAGGTGGCCACATCTGGGTCACAAATGCTATTGAATTGATCGGAACCAGTCTTGGCACTCCCAGGTGTACATATTGCCTATGTAACCCCTCTCTTTTGCAGACAGAGTTGGCATGAATTTGTTAAGAATGTGATCAACCGGTCAGTTTGTTTGTGAATAAAGCATGGCAGCAAAATCAGTACGTGTGTTTGTACCCTTAGTTACACTCCCAGGTTCAAGGCAAATGAAGGTCGCTGCTTGATAGAGTCAAGTCACCAGATTAATGTGCCTAAGGGGTAATGATTTATTGTGCGAAACAGAAAGTCACAGGCTTGTATGAGAAAATGCTTAGCCTCACCGCTGTGGTGACAAAGACAGAGCTTAGGACATTATAACTACCGTTTTTATGAACAAACAGGCTTGTTTGATAGTAGTTTTTATGACAGCAATTCCTCTTTACTCCCCAATTCCGACAAGAGTCATATACACAAAACTTTAACTGTTAAAAAAATAAGCATCTCAAGAAAAAAATTGAAATTTACGAAGTTCTGAAATGCATCCAATAGCTCAACATGTGTTGAGAGATTCTCAAATGTCATGCTAAGAGATTCTCAATTCATGAAGTGTTTAGCTCTTAAACCCACAATCAATCCCATGAATTAGGCCTATTAGTATGAGTCTTTGTAAAAGCTGTCATTCAAATGTGATGGTAGCTCACAAACTTCACAGTGAGGGAAATTATGTGTGATATATTGTCACCATGCGATTTGTAGTTTGAAATTAAAATGGTCAGGAACACATCTTTAATTCAGCTCCTGAAAATGGACCCTGTGGTACTTGTTGTAACAGAACTGGATGGAGATTCATTCCTGCTTGTCTGTGAGGTCTTATCTTTTATCTCCAGCCCCTCAGCACTGTGATTGATTCCTGCTCCTGAGGTGGATAACAACAGTGTTGTAACATAAGGCCGTCATGTCCAAAGGGGAGCTAGGGGAAGCTGACAGGCTTACAGTACAGTACACAGGGCTGTTGTGTCTCTGAGTTTACCCCTACCGCTGGGACATGTGTGACACAAGCTCTCTGAGGGAACAGGAATACATAGTACGCAGCAGAAACATCACTAATGGGGATGGGACACCTGGAATCAGGAGCAGCTGTTTACAGCAAAGTGCATTATTCATCAGGGTGATTGCATGGAACCCTGTCTATCACAGGGAAATTGATAGGCTGCAATTAGTAAAAATGCACTTATTTCTTCCTGGCTGCCAGGAATTCAAGCCTTTTCATTTCCTGTCTGTCTGTCACCTGGGTTTGGCAGTGCCTCACTATTGTTCAAAGCACTGGTGTAGATAATTCAAAGTAAATTAGAATCCACTCTCTACTTTCTTTTTCTCTTCCACTCCTCACTCCCTTACTTTTCCCTCAGGACTTAATACGACGAGACATCCTGTACTACAAGGGCCGCATGGATATGGACAGGTACAATTTAGTTGATGCTGTGGATGGGCGGGATGATGACTTCAATGTGAGTGTGAAGAATGCGTTCAAGCTGAGTAATAAGGACTCCGACGAGATCCACATCTTCCTGGCCAAGAAGCTGGAGGAGAAACTTCGCTGGCTAAAAGCTTTTCACGAGGAACGCAAGATGGTGCAAGAGGATGAAAAAATAGGTGTGTATGTGAAAGAAATGTTCATTTGTACAACAAATGAAAATGGTGAATGAATATAACAATTATTTATATTTTTCAGGTTTTGAGATATCAGAGTATCAGAAGCGACAAGCAGCGATGACAGTGCGAAGAATGACCAAACAAAAAGGTAAATGCACACTTTCCCAAATTAGTTAACTAACAGTTTTTGTTTTTAGTCCATCTATAGTGTATCTCTCTCCTCCTTTAATATATCTCTTCTCCCATGTGTAGGCCATAGGTCTGTGCCCCCTGGATACCCCCCTCCTATGGACCCCATGAATCCAGGACAGTACTTGGTAGGAGACGGCATGGAACAATCAGAATTTGAATTCCCTGAACCTGAAAGGTGCAAGTCTCCCTTCTGGCAGAGCTTCAGCAGGTTAACTCCCTTTAGGAAATAGAGAAGAGATATATTTTAGAAAGACCACCTTATTTTTTTGAGAAGCACCATTGTCTTTCAATTGTGACTCTTAAGGGAAAGCTGAACACGAGTATTTGGATTGTCAAACATTTAGCTTGTGAGCATCTCATTGATGACTGTGCTGTTGTAATCACTTTACCTGTATGACTGCAATGACAACTACCAACACAACTACCACAGCGAATGACCACACCTTTGGAACCTGAGAGAAACCAAAACACCTTCCTATCTCTTGATCTGTGAGAATATTTTTGTGACCTCTACTAATCCTTGGACAATGGAAAAGGAAAAGGGAACCGTGAGTTTCAAGGAAAAATGAACAGAACATTTGTGTCCACATTTAAAACTGAGGAAGCACTAGTCATACATTGATCTTTATGCCAAATCTGGTTGTGTCCTACAGTTCACTGTGACCTTAATGGGCATTTTATGAGTTTTTATTTTTTTTGTTAAAGTAAAATGCTGGCCAGATTCATCAGTCTTGTATTGTTTTTGAGTATTTATTTCCATTTTATTTTTGTTAATTTATAATGCATGGTGAAGTCCATTGTAGGTATTTATTGTGCAATTATATTCTTACGGGTCAAAGGAAAAAGAGAATCTGCATCATCAACTTCAGTGTGACTCATTCAAATACATCTTATATTGTTGACAGGGTATATATGTTGTATATATTTTTATTACATGTAGGTACTTAAGTCTGATAGGAATATCATCTTGTGGTGTTCTCTTAAATAGTCATTCACACTGATTTTACATAACCAGGATGGTAGTTTGAGACCTGATATTACAGTAGGCTATATTCAGCTATCTTTGCATAGTGCTTTCTTTACCACCGGGCACATCAGTCATTGTAGAATAATATGTGGTTATAGTTGCACTTACCTAAGATCCATCTGTGATTTCATCAGGTAGAAGAGTCTGCTAGAATGCCTTTCAACCTCCCAAGTCATTTAACAAAGATTGTGATCGCATAAGTTTCAGAAATAAAAAGGCCTACCATAAAATTATTTGACGATAGTTCCATAAATGACCATGGTTAAACTCCTATTCATTGGCTTTATTTTCATGTGATATTCATTCTTGATAGTGAAAGAATACCACTTTAAGGTAGCCAAACTACAGTTAAAACATCTTGGTAGTCTTTTTCCTGTGGTGGCTTTCATAGTGCCAGCACAATGTTATGACATGACTGATTTTACGCCTGTCATTGCAGGTTAAATCCTTCGCTTGGTCTGCCACCAGGCTTAGATGAAGCAGAAGATGGGGAACATTTCAGGGGGATTCCAGTGTGGTTTTTTTTAGGCATTATGATGGCTACTTCAACAACAAAGTTATACCAGAATTTCACATGAAAAATGCAAAGGAAATGCTGGTGGTCAAGCTTGTTATCTATATTTGTATTCAAAGGGTAAAAACAATTTTTAAAAGGATATTTATTTATATGCCTAAAAAGATCAACTAGGATTTAATACATTGCATTAGATACAGTATAAAAGCGCAATATGAAAGTGTGCAGTAATATTGAAGGAGAAAAAAAACACTTTAAATATTAAGGCATTTTCTCTTGATGAACTGATATGGAACATTCATACATTTATTTTAAAAAGTGCATTTTATAATGAAAACAAATGCTTAAATATCTGAATTGATAAGTTGTTTAATTTCATTTTTGGTTTTATTGATAATTATGGATGATTTATCATTAATTCTGTGACAATGGCTTGGAATAAATCAAAATGCGTTAACATGATTGTTTCCTTCTTAATAATTGAAGTTGTGCAGTACCCTGTTAGGTGTTAATAGATGTGCATTAACAAATTCTAATGAGAGGGATAACCACCAAGATTATCTAAATTCATTTCTCTGAATGCCAGGTGTTTGTTTACTTTTTCCTCAAATAATCACCATCTCTCCTTATCTTTCCTTCTTAATGTACCAAAAGACAGTCTAATGAAGCACACCAACCTGTAAGAGAAGTCATGTATAAGATCTACTATTAAAGAATTACCATTAATGTGTAAAGAAATCAATTTATTGTCTATTGCAGATACAGTGCCTTCGGAAAGTATTCAGACCCCTTGACTTTTTCCACATTTTGTTACGTTACAGCCTTGTTCTAAATGTATTAGATTAAATTAAAATCCTCTACAGTCTACACACAATACCCCATAATGACAAAGCGAAGATAGGTTTTTAGAAATGTTTGCAAATGTATTTATTAAAAACAAAACAGAAATACCTTATTTACATAAGTATTCAGACCTTTTGCTATGAGACTCGAAACTGAGCTCAGGTGCATTCTGTTTCCATTGATCATCCTTGAGATGTTTCTACAACTTGGAGTCCACCTGTGGTGAATTCAATTGATTGGACATGATTTGGAAAGGCACACAACTGTCTATATACGGTCCTACAGTTGAAAGTGCATGTCAGAGCAAAAACCAAGCCATGAGGTTGAAGGAATTGTCTGTAGAGCGCCGAGACAGGATTATGTGGAGGCACAGGTCTGGGGAAGGGTACCAAAAAATGTCTGTATCATTGAGGGTCCCCAAGAACACCGTGGTCTCCATCATTCTTAAACGGAAGAAGTTTAGAACCACCAAGACTCTTCCTAGAGTTGGCCACTCTGCCAAACTGAGCTCACGGGGGAGAAGGGCCTTGGTCAGGGAGGTGACCAAGAACCCAATTGTCACTCTGATAGAGTTCTACAAGGACAACCATCTCTGCAGCACTCCACCAATAAGGCGTTTATGATAGAGTGGCCAGACTGAAGCCACTCTTCAGTAAAAGGCACATAACAGCCTGTTGGAGTATGCCAAAAGGCGCCTAAAGACTCTCAGACATGAGAAACAAGATTCTCTGGTCTGATGAAACCAAGATTGAACTCTTTGGCCTGAAGCCAAGCATCACGTCTGGAGGAAACCAGGCACCATCCCTACGCTGAAGCATGGTGGTGGCAGAATCATGCTGTGGGGATGTTTTTCAGCGGCAGGGACTGGGAGACTAGTCAAGGATGAGGAAAAGATGAACGTAGCAAAGTATAGAGAGATCCTTGATGAAAACCTGCTCCAGAGCACTCAGGACCTCAGACTGGAGCGAATGTTCACCTTCCAACAGGACAATGACCCTAAGCACACAGCCAAGACAACGCAGGAGTGGCTTTGGGACAAGTGTCTGTATGTCCTTGAGTGGCCCAGCCAGAGCCCGGACATGATGTGCACCCTATCAAACTTTTCTGGAGAGACCTGAAAATAGTTGTGCAGCGACGCTCCACAACCAACCTGACAGAGCTTGAGAGGATCTGCAGAGAAGAATGAGAGAAACTCGCCAAATACAGGTGTGCCAAGCTTGTAGAGTCATGCCCAAGAATAATCAATGCTGTAATCGCTGCCAAATTGTGCTTCAACAAAGTACTGCGTAAAGGGTCTGAATACTTATGTAAATGTGATATTTCACTTTTTTTTTTGCAAAAATATCAAAAACTTTTTTTGATTTGTCATTATGGGGTATTGTGCATAGATTGATGAGATGAATACTTTTCTGAATACTTTCCGAAGGCACTGCATGTATGTTGAAGGACTATATGAAGACTTTAAACATAATTAAAATGATGTTTGAAACTAAGAAATTCAAGGATAAACTACAGTATAATTGCACTATGGCCCCCAACTGGCTAGTTAGGGAAGTGGTAGACTTGGTAGCCTGCTGGTTGTGTGTAACAGCCTTTCAGTTGTTTACACTAATCAGTGATGTAGTATAGCCTACTACTGTAGCTGTGGATGACTTAATAAAGAAAACAAATGTATTTCAGGTAAAAGTGATTTATTAAAGCATGAAAACATTCTTAGATGTGCATCTTTGCATACATTACACGGACACGTTAAAGCATACATTAAAACAAAACTCAACCTGAAGCTGGTACCGCTTATGCTAAAATAATGGGTTCAATTCCATCTGTAGAAAGATCTAGTTAAGACAGCTTTCCCAACATTTGTGTGCCGAACGTTCATTGTAAGGTAGTTATTCACCCTCACCAGGTTTAGGATAGGCACACTGAGTGATTTGTGCTTTCTGCTGTAGATTGACCTATCAAGATGGTGTGGATATTGTGGTTTGAGTCATCGGTACCATCTAGCTTTGTTTATACCTGGCGCTAACATACGTCCTTTGTCCTGATCTTGTCCACGTTCTTATTGTGCCCACATTTTCTGAAATATGTCTACACAGGGTATTAAAATGTGTCTCATACCCATTGTGACCAGATTTCCTGGTCCCTCCCTGTATGCAAATTATTTGACAGCCATTCTTTCACAATATGATTTATTTGAAGAAATATTGATCCCGGCAGCATACCACCCTGCATCCCACTGCTGGCTTGCCTCTGAAGCTAAGCAGGGTTGGTCCCTGGATGGGAAACCATATGGTGTTGGAGGGCCAGTAGGAGGCACAATTTCCTCTGGTCTAAAAAATATATCCCAGGGCAGTGATTGGGGACTTTGCCCTGTGTAGAGTGCTGTCTTTTGGATGGGATGTTAAAAATGTGTCCTGAGACTCTGCTCAATAAAGATCCTGTGGACTTATTGTAAGAGTAGGGGTGTTAACCCTGGTTTCCTGGCTGAATTCCCAATCTGGAAATCATACCATCATGGCCACCCAATGATCCCAAGCTTCCAATTGTCTCATTCTTCTCCCCTGTAACTATTGTTACTGTAAATGAGAATGTGTTCTCAGTTAACTTACTAGGTAAAATACATTTAAAGAATGTATTCCATAAGTCAATGGTTTTAGAAGATTGGATAATGATGATTTCACTGTCCAGATCCGTCTGCACTTGTAAGATATCCAGACACAGTGGGTCCTTGACTATCTCCAGAAGTGGTCAAGAAGATCAGATCACAATGCGTCTTTCAATCATCTACACCTGTCTGAAAATGTGGGCACAATAAGAATGTGGACAAGGTCGGGACAAATGTTGTGTGTTAGACGCATGCATAAATTCACCTTCTGCTAAACAGTAGCAACACAGTACTGTTAGTCCTACACAGTATCAAGTCTGAGATTTTCATCCTGTTGATACTGTATGAGTTCTCTGAATGATAGATACTACTCCATTCACTCCCTATGTGCATGACTACAGATTGCATGGCTCTATTCCTGCTGGCTGCCAATCGAAGGCATCAGAACTTAAAAAACAACAACAAATGAAATATGCTGGGCAGAAGCATTAATGCATGTTTGTCTTTAGGATTCCATGGCTAACACTTAGACACGTGTTCATTTGGTTTAAGATGATCTCAAACTCAGACCATTGTTCATATAAAAACATAATCCCTGAATTCCTGTGTATTAAGAATCCATACAATCTGTTTCAGCAAAATAATGAGCAATGTCCTTTTCATTGCATAACATTTGATACAAAACAGCATTGTGACACAGTGCATGGTAAGGTGACATTCACAGTGTAACTTTGATGTGATATTTTTACAGTGAATGTTGATGCCCCAAACTACAAACCAGTAATTTAAACCTTTTTTGACAACACCGTCTACTTTCTTCTCTCATAGATGTTTATATCTGATCAATTTCAAAGTGCTTTTATTTTGTACATGAAAGAAGAACTGCTCTCTTTGAGATAAGCTACCATCTGTTATGACATATATTTAATGTGATGTTGCATTTGCTCCACTTGTTTTGTGAAATGGAAAGTATTTGTGTTTTATCCAATCTTACTTTTTCTCCGTCTGATTTACACTTTAGACTGCCGGACATCCTTCCATTCCATCTTAGTGTTCTGCAGGGCCTGAGTCTTTTTCTCATCCACCTGCACATAGTCCACCCTGTGTTCATCAGTAAGTAAGGGCTTCTGGAAGACATCACAGCAGATTTGGTGTACAGTAAACTAAGGTAAGGACATTATTAAATCCAAACCTGTATCCAGAATAGAACTACCAGTCTTACATAAATGACACTTCCCACCTTTCCATAACGTGAAAAACAATTTTAAATTGATGCTGTTATGTCAGTTATTCAATGGCTATAATGCAGTCTTATAGTTCGTGTCATATGCCCTCTCTATGGTCCAGCCTGTATTCCAGCCATTAGTATTCCTTTCACTATGTCTTTTTGCTGTGAATCAACAAAACAATGAGTCACAGATTCATTACCATGGAAATAGGCACAACTACACCTTGCAAGTGCTATTTGAGCCAATTCCACAATGTACTGTATTGTTTACTTCTGGGCTATTGAAAACAGATGGAAGTTGGACCAATAAAACCAAACAAATAAGATGATACATGCAGTATATGTATGTTGTTCACTGTTTTAAGGTATGACTAGTACGCATGGTTTCAAGTACTATTGAAATGAAAACCTATTCTGCACCCCTGCTCAGATGGTGAAACAGACCAATAATTTGGCTTGATTTCTAACATATGAGTCAATGCAAAAGTGGCACTTAAAGAAAATGTCACATACAGAACACAATACTTTCTACTTATCTGTCCTATTACACATGTGTATTAATATTCATGTGTGAATTGGAAATACGTTTTTTGCATATCCCACACTCCCAGAGAGTGGGGTCACAACCAGCTATTATCAACGATGACCCTGGATTAATTAGGGTTGAGTGCCTTGTTCAAAGGCACATCGGCCGATTTTTCACCTTGCTCGATCGGGATTCGAACTAGTGATCTTTCAGTTACTGGCTCAAGGCTCAAAGCTCTAACCGTTAGGTTACCTGCCGCCCTATGCTTTCTACATTACCAGTCAAAAGTTTGGACACACCTACTCATTCAAGTTTTTTTTTTTTTTTTACTATATTGTAGAATAATAGTGAAAACATCAAAGCTATGAAATAACACATATGGAATCATGTAGTAACCAAAAAAAGTGTTACACAAATCAACATTTATTTGCGATACTTCAATGTAGCCACCCTTTGCCTTGATGACAGCTTTGTATTTTCTCAACCAACTTCATGAGGTAGGTCACCTGGAATGCATTTCAATTAACAGGTGTGCCTTGTTAAAAGTTAATTTGCTGAATTTCTTTCTTCTTAATGAGTTTAAGCCAATCAATTGTGTTGTGACAAGGTAGGGGTGATATACAGAAGATAGACATATTTGGTAAAAGACCAAGTCCATATGTCAAGAACAGCTCAAATAAGCAAAGAGAAAAGACAGTCCATCATTACTTTCAGACATGAAGGTCAGTCAATCCGGAAAATTTCAAGAACTTTGAAAGTTTCTTCAAGTGCAGTCGCAAAAACTATCAAACGCTATGATGAACTGCCTCTCATGAGGACCGCCACAGGTCCTCTGCTGCAGAGGATAAGTTCATTGGAATTAACTGCTCCTCAGATTGCAACCCAAATAAATTCTTCACAGAGTTCAAGTAACGGACACATCAACATCAACTGTTCAGAGGAGACTGCACGAATCAGGCCTTCATGGTCGAATTGTTGCAAAGAAACCACTACTAAGGGACACCAATAATAATAAGAGACTTGTTTGGGCCAAGAAACACGAGCAATGGACATTAGACCAGTGGAAATCTGTCCTTTGGTCTGATGAGTCCAAATGTGAGATTTTTTGTTCCAACTGCTGTGTCTTTGAGACGCAGAGTAGTTGAACGGATTATTTCCACATGTGTCGTTCCCACCGTGAAGCATGGAGGAAGAGGTGGGATGGTGCTTTGCAGGTGACACTGTCAGTGATTTATTTAGAATTCAAGAAACACTTAACTAGCCAGGTTAACTACCACAGTATTCTGTAGTGATACACCATCCTATCTGGTTTGCGCTTACTGGGGCGATCATTTGTTTTTCAACAGGACAATGACCCAACACACCTTCAGGCTGTGTAAGGGTATTTGACCAAGACGGAGAGTGATGGAGTGCTGCATCAGATGACCTGGCCTCCACAATCACCCAACCTATCAAGGCACAAGGCGAGACCCAGATGCAGACACAGGACGCAGATGGTTGCAGTCTTACAATGTTTATCAATCCAAAGGGGTAGGCAAGAGAATGGTCGTGGACAGGCAAAAAGGTCAAAACGAGATCAGAGTTCAATAGGTACCGAAGGGCAAGCAGATTCAAGGTCAAGGCAGGCAGGATGATCAGGCAGGCAGGAAAGTAGTCCAGAGTCAGGCAGGGGTCAGAACCGGGAGGACTATAAAAAGAGAATAGAAAAGGAGTACGGGAAAACCACGCTGGTTGACTTGACTAAACATACAAGACGAACTGGCACAGAGAGACAGGAAACACAGGGATAAATACACTGGGGAAAATAAGCGACACCTGGAGAGGGTGGAGACAATCACAGGAACAGGTGAAACAGATTAGGGCGTGACACAACCTCAACCCAATTGAGATGGTTTGGGATGAGTTGGACCGTAGAGTGAAGGAAAAGCAGCCAACAAGTGCTCAGCATATTTGGGAACTCCTTCAAGACTGTTGGAAAAGCATTCCAGGTGAAGCTGGGTGAGAGAATGCCAAGAGTGTGCAAAGCTGTCATCAAGGCAAAGGGTGGCTACTTTGAAGAATATGAAATATATTTTGATTTGTTTAACACTTTTAGCGACTCCATATATACAGTACCAGTCAAAAGTTTGGACACACCTATTCGTTCAACGGTTTTTCTTTATTTTTACTATTTTCTACATTGTAGAATAATACTGAAGACATCAAAACTATGAAATAACACATATGGAATCATGTAGTTACCAAAAAATACCTGTTTCCTCGATACAGGCGCATTGAACATTCAATTGCAGATTAAACGATAAGAGTGAGCATAGTGCCAATAATGAAAATGTATGACACCAATCTGTTAACTGTCATGTGTATCAATTAAGCATGCAGAAACAAAGTGATATTACTATAGATGAATAAGTTCTTGATATGCCCACACACAATAGAATGAACATAGGGAATTGCAGTGGATGATGACGGTAATTTGAGGTCCTTTAAAACTGCCAGTCCAAGTGGCAGTTCAAAGTAAAAGACAGGCACTTTTAACACTGTTAAATGGTTGAATTGATTCAATGAGAGGACCATAATGAGAGGACCACAATGGAAACAAGTCTTTTGACTTTTTGTGTATATTATCCTAGGCAATTTTGGTACAGTTAAAGTCAGAAGTTTACATACACGTTAGCCAAATACATTTAAACTCAGTTTATCACAATTCCTGACATTTAATCAAAGTAAAAATTCCCTGTTTTAGGTCAGTTCGGATCACCACTTTATTTTAAGAAAGTGAAATGTCAGAATAATAGTAGAGAGAATGATTTATTTAGGCTTTTCTTTCTTTCATCACATTCCCAGTGGGTCAGAAGTTTACATACACTCAATTAGTATTTGGTAGCAGTGCCTTTAAATTGTTTAACTTGGGTCAAACGTTTCAGGTAGCCTTCCACAAGCTTCCCACAATAAGTTGGGTGAATTTTGGCCCATTCCTCCTGACAGAGCTGGTGTAACGGAGTCAGATTTGTAGGCCTCCTTGCTCGCACATGCTTTTTCAGTTCTGCCCACAAATTTTCTGTAGGATTGAGGTCAGGGCTTTGTGATGGCCACTCCAATACCTTGACTTTGTTGTCCTGAAGCCATTTTGCCACAATTTTGGAAGTATGCTTGGGGTCATTGTCCATTTGGAAGACCCATTTGCATTTGTCATCTATTTTGTGAAGTGCACCAGTGCCTCCTGCAGAAAAGCACCCCCACAACCTGCTGCTGCTGCCACCCCCGTGCTTCACGGCTGGGAGGGTGTTCTTCGGCTTGCAAGCGTCCCCCTTTTTCCTCCAAACATAACGATGGTCATTATGGCCAAACAATTTCATCAGACCAGAGGACATTTCTCCAAAAAGTACAATCTTTGTCCCCATGTGCAGTTGCAAACCGTTGTCTGGCTTTTTTATGGCGGTTTTGGAGCAGTGGCTTCTTCCTTGCTGAGAGGCCTTTCAGATTATGTCGATATAGGACTCGTTTTACTGTGGATATGGATACTTTTGTACCTGTTTCCTCCAGCATCTTCACATGGTCCTTTGCTGTTGTTCTGGGATGTATTCGCACTTTTCTCACCAAAGTACGTTCATCTCTAAGAGATAGAACGCGTCTCCTTTCTGAGCGGTATGACGGCTGCGTGGTCCCATGGTGTTTATACTTGCGTACTATTGTTTGTACAGATGAATGTGGTACCTTCAGGCATTTGGAAATTGCTCCCAAGGATGAACCAGACTTGTGGAGGTCTGCCATTTTTGTTTTCTGAGGTCTTGGCTGATTTCCTTTGATTTTCCCATGATGGCAAGGAAATAGTCACTGAGTTTGAAGGTAGGCCTTGAAATACATCCACAGGTACACCTCCAATTGACTCAAATTATGTCAATTAGCCTATCAGAAGCTTTTAAAGCCATGACATAATTTTCTGGAATTTTCCAAGCTGTTTAAAGGCACAGTCATCTTAGTGTATGTAAACTTCTGACCCACTGGAATTGTGATACAGTGAATTATAAGTGAAATAATCTGTCTGTAAACAATTGTTGGAAAAATGACTTGTGTCATGCACAAAGTAGATGTCCTAACCAACTTGCCAAAACTATAGTTTAACAAGACATTTGTGGAGTGGTTGAAAAACTAGTTTTAATGACTCCAACCTAAGTGTATGTAAACTTCCGACTTCAACTGTATATGTATCTGTTGCCTGGTGTAAAAATTGTCAAATCAAATCAATGTCTTGCTTTGGAAACAAACCCATTCCTACCATTTGACCTCTGTCTATTCAATCAAGCTTACCTTTTGCACAGGAGAGGGGGATGCGGAATTGAAATCCAGTGAAAGGTAGTCAAGGTTTGATCTCCTAAGCCACGGCTGGGAGGCTCCCTCGTTTGTAGAGAAGAACTGTTGCCTTGACTCCTGAAATTAAAGGAATCTCAGTTACAATGAGTCTCACCTCACATTCATCCATATTTTGATCTCGGAATATGTTATGTCATACGGTTCACTAATACTGAACATTTTCCCCTTTGTATTGCTAGTTTCAGGTGAATATCAATTGTAATATTTTAAGCTTTTCTTGCTACCCCAAACATGAATAAATATTCATGATGCTCAAAGCTTTATTCCCCTGCTTTAGGCAGTTTGGAACTCAGAGTTTAGACACAACAGCTGAATTATTCATGGTAGGGGAGGGAAGTAGTCTATCTATGAACTGACTTGGGTACTTTTCTTCTCGCTGATGATTGCGGAAACAGAAGTGTATGTATAACTATTTATAATGTCAATATAGAAGGTAACTTTACTACTGGAATGCTGGCTTCTTGGTCTCCTTTAATTCCCAGTTTTCCCTGCAGTGAATTTCTGGGAACAACACAAACAAACACAAACAAATAAATCCAGCTTTTTTTTCATTTTAGAATTTGGACAGAAAGAGAGCTGAGAGTTCAGGATGAATAGAGTAAAATTTCGGACTCACCCTGGCTCTGTCATGGTTCTAATCAAAGGCATATGAGTCAGACATTCTCTGATAGTGGACAGACCCCTCAGGTCCAGTGGTGGAGGCCGTGCTGCAAACCAGAGAAACAATATGGTGAGGTGAGGCAAGCAACCCTCAAATTCTCTATCGGACAATAATGATCAGCTGTACTTTCCCCCAACAAAGGACATTTGTGTTGAAACAGCAATATTTCAAATAGAGCCATGCTGCAAATGTTGACTCAGGAAATATTGTCCTGAAAGGAGAGACTATCACAGGGAGTCACAAGATTCAATAGAATGTGAAAACCTTTTTCATTTTGCTTTTCAGCAAAATACATGCTTATGAAAGCATTTTTGTATGCTTCCTCTACTTAGTACCCACTGCTGGAATGAGGATTAAATACATTATGAAGCCCTTTTATACATGTTTTTTTACTTCCTTTTTGTTCATTACCTCTCCTGCGTGGTTTGAGATCCCTGTTGATTGGAGGTGGTTCTAGATCCCCAGGTAGATCTGCAATGGGAAGGGGGGTGGGAGCGAGAGTGGCCTCTGTTTTGCCATTAGCCTTGAGGAAGCTGATTGTAGTGGGGCTCATAGGGACGTAGCCGTCCGATACATCTTCACCAACAAAGACACGCGGAGAGGCCATGGACACGTAAGAGTCCTCATGGCAGTTAGGACTTTGAGTGGCAATGAAATGTGGCTACAAGACAACAAGACCAGACCAACTTAGGGATTTGTACTACAGCATGGCCTAGAATGATGTAATAAGTCACTTGCAAATCTTATATTGTTGTTTGAGATTCAAAAAGGAAACAATGACAGTTAAGAATTATTCCCTGCTGTGAACTATCCGACAAAATGATGTGCAAAACATTTAGTTCTCATCCGTTGTAAGTACATGTTTTCTCACCAAATTGAGACTAAGCCTTTTGTTCCTGCTCCTCAATGCACTCCCCTCAATGTCTCCTAGATAAGACAGAAATATCACTAATGAAGGTGGTTATCATGTTATATAACAGAAACAATGACACCAGGCATACTATGTGGTTGGAAACATATTAGGTCAGAATAAATACACGTGCTGATTATATTGATTACATGCACCACATTGATGAGCATACAGTATGTGGCAGCAGGTATAAAGTGCCTAGACCAGAAATCATCAACTACATTCAGCTGAGGGCCGATTTTTTTCTTGAGTGAATGGTCGTAGGGCCGAAACAGTATGAGTGGAATGAGTGGATTCAGCTATTTCAGTCACAGCGTTCCTGACATGTGTATAAAATCGAGCAAACATCCATGCAATTTCCATAGACGAACATTGGTAGTAGAATGGCCCGTACTGAAGAGCTCAGTGACTTTCTACGTGGCACCGTTATAGGATGCCACCTATCCAACAAGTCAGTTTGTCACATTTCTGCTCTGCTAGAGCTGCCCCGGTCAACTGTAAGTGCTGTTATTGTGAAGTGGAAACTTCTAGGAGCAACAACGGCTCAGCCGCAAAGTGGTACGTCACACAATCTCACAGAACGGGACCGCTGAGTGTTAAAGTGTGCAGCGAGTAAAAATCGTCTGTCCTCGGTGGCAAAACTCACTACCGAGTTCCAATCTGCCTCTGGAAGCAACGTCAGCACAATAACTGTTTGTCGGAAACGTCATGAAATGGGTTTCCATGGCCGAGCAAGCCTAAGATCACCATGCGCAATGCCAAGCGTCGGCTGGAGTGGTGTAAAGCGTGCCGCCATTGCACTCTGGAGCAGTGGAAATGCGTTCTCTGGAGTGATGAATCACGCTTCATCATCTGGCAGTCTGACGGACTAATCTGGGGTTGGCAGATGCCAGGAGAACGCTACCTGCCTCAATGCATAGTGCCAACTGTAAAGTTTGGTGGAGGGGGAATAATGGTCTGGGGCTGTTTTTCATGGTTTGGTCCATTAGTTCCAGTGAATGGAAATTTTATCGCTGCAGCATACAATGACATTCTAGACGATTCTGTGCTTCCAACTTTGTGGCAACAGTTTGGGGAAGGCCCTTTCCTGTTTCAGCATGACAATGCCCCCGTGCACAAAGCGAGGGCCATACAGAAAGGGTTTGTTGAGATCGGTGTGGAAGAACTTGACTGGCCTGCACAAATCCCGGACCTCAACCCCATCGAGCCCCTTCGGAATTGAATTGGAACTGCGAGCCAGGCCTAATCGCCCAACATCATTGCCCGACCACAATTATGCTTTTGTGGCTGAAAGGAAGCAAGTCCCCGCAGCAATGTTCCGACATATTTTTTCTTTTTTATATAACCTTTGTTTAACTAGGCAAGTCAGTTAAGAACAAATTCTTATTTACAATGACGGCCTACACTGGCCAAACCTGGACGACGCTGGGCCAATTGTGCGCCGCCCTATGGGACTCCCAATCAGGGCCGGTTGTGATACAGCCTGGATGGAAAGCCTTCTCTTCTCAGAAGAATGGAGACTGTTATAGCAACAAAGTGGGGACGAACTCCATATTAATGCCCATGATTTTGGAATGAGATGTTCGACGAGCCAGTGTTCTCATACTTTTAGTGTAATTATACATTTGGAGACTGCAAATTGACCGCAAGAAGCTAGAAACAGATATAATATTTGACAAAAACATAATCATTTCAAACCTTGCTTACATTTCAATACAATCACATACATAGCTCTATTTTGTTTAGGAATACTTTGGATCAGATTTCCACATTTAAAATCACTTGGAGCTGATTTCCTGGTGTTTTTGGAGTCTTAAATCCAACAATAAAAAATAAATAAAAAATGCAGAAATCTTGGGGGGCAAAATATAATCACAGTTGGGGAACCCTGGCCTAGACTGAAGGACTCTGCTGGTTATATACTGTACCTCTTCTGAAGTGGTCTGGCAGGCCTGACAGAGAGATCCTCCGGGGGATGAGTGCAGGTTTGTCTGTGAGCTGCTGCCTAATTCCTGCCAGAGGCCCGTGGGAGCCGTCATCTCTGAGGTGCTCTGAGAGGTGAACAGGCTTGGGGGGTAGAGGAGGGGGAGTTAGTCCATCACTAGTTGCCTCCAATATGGCAGAAGAGTATGGCTTGTCAAACTGGAAGACATTCGGTGTACGATGGAGTGTTCGAGGAGAGGATGAGGTTGACGTGGGGCCACATGGTGCGCTGAAAGGGGGGTCATGCATCCTAATGTGGGGGAAGGGAGATGGAGATGGTCCAGTGTGAGGGAAGGGGGACGGAGATGGTCCAGTGTGAGGGAAGGGGGACGGAAATGGTCCAGTATGGGGAAAGGGAGACGGAGAAGGATCAGTGCCGAGGGGTGAAGAGAAGACATCTTCAGTAGTAGCGTCTGATGAATTTTGTTCCAGAGATCTCTCCGAATTTGAAAAGCTGTCGCATCTATAAAAGAAAGAAAAAGAAAAATACAGTGTTTATCGTTTATCATCATTTAACCTAAACATCAAAATATGTGATGACGTCTGTAAACAATCCAATGAGGTGCAGAAGTTGGTATGATGTATCAATTGGGGGAGGGATCGTCTTCAGGAAGCAGAGCAACGTGAGAGCATGGTGTGAGCGAAGGTTAAGAAACATTTCAGACTTTTGCATGTTTAAATAGAGATAACTTGACAAATCTATAAAGAAGCATATTTATTAGGTTTTTAACATATTTTGTTTTTATAAATATATTTTTTAAATTTAGTTTTCTTTTTGTTGCCTCAGGGCAACATTGAGCAGTTATGCTACTTTTCAGGGCAATATCATACTCAGTGAAAGACATGTGGTTTGATTGAAATGATGGCTTTGGTCAATGTTTTTGCCAACATATCCACTGACATTCACAGGCAATTGACACAGGGAAATTCTACGGGCAAAATTAGCCTAATTGAGCAGTCAGGATCTTGAGGACAGTGAGGAAGAATGAACCCCGGAATCAGGTTTGAGAGGCAGTGAAATACTATATGCCCAATTTGTATTTTCTTATGAAAATAGTCTCGTTTCTACTAAATTTCACTTAATAAATGTTCTGAAAATATCAGATTTTCCTTGGTGTTTTAGTACCCCTATGGCACAGAGTTGCCCTGAGGCAAAACATTCTAATCTGTGTGATGGGGGTAAAAGTATTTTTTTTGTTGTTGAAATTATTGATACATTATCAGAAAGCCTAAATCTTCCAAGAATAGAATGGATATTTTTTGGGGGGATGCAATATGTAACTTTATGGGTGACGTGACCAAATTCACATAGAAATGTGAGTTATAGATCTGTCATTCTCATTGAAAGCAAGTCTAAGAAGTGGTAGATATGTTCTATGTGCACTATTTCTATGCTTCATTTTCTTAAGTTTCGTTTTTGCGTCTTTTACTTTCGGTTTTGTACACCAGCTTCAAATAGCTGAAAAGACAACATTTTGGTTATTGAACATATATTTAACAGCGGTTTGGATGGTACAATGATTCTTTAAACTATACTTGCTTGTTTTGTCACATAAACTGAAATTAGGATAACTGTTCGAATTTTTGCAACCAGGAAATGTCGGAGCGATTTCTGCATACTGCACTTTTTTTTAAATGAAAGAAATAAATGTGTGCAGTAGAGTGTTAAACAACGTGTGGTGTTGATATGGTGTCCAGCTTGATGTTTGATAGGCTATTTACCTAGAGATGCTGAACCTCCCTGTCTCACACTGTGAGAGGAAGAGGTAGTCCAGTGGATAGTTGGGTTCCATCTGGCTCGGCATCTCCACTCTGCTGTTGCCATTGGCCATAAAGTCATGGTTGGAAATTAATGACATACTTCGGGAGAGAGCTGGTGAAACCTGCTGGGGGGTTGGGGTGTGAGAGAAAACTTCCTCTGATTCTGAAAGACAGAGAGATGGGGAGAGAGCGAGGGAGAGAAAACGAACAGGGGGATTAGAGAGAATAGAGAGAAGAAATCCATAGTTTCTACATTAGTTCTGGGCTGGCTCAGGATAATGTTACACAGACATTGGGGCAGAGTCAGACAGGAATCCTGATCTCTCTTGATAAATGTGATCTCTGAAACGTAGTTGTCAGTACTCTCCAGCAGGTGGCAGTGCAATGAATTTGTAGTGCTTTTAATGCTTTTGCGCTTGTCCATGTCCCTCTTACTGTAAACGAATCCCCCACCATGTAACTATTCAGACTGAGTAACCCCTTTTCTAATAAAAAGTCCACTATGGTACAGTATAACCACAACACATGTGTAGGTATAAACATGTTATACACTGAGCATACCAAACATTAGGAACACCCCCCCACCCACCACCCCCTTTTGCCCTCAGAACAGCCAGAGCATGGACTCTACAAGGTGTTGAAAGCGTTCCACAGGGATGCTGGCCCATGTTGACTCCAATGTTTCCCACAGTTGTGTCAAGTTGGATGGATGTCCTTTGGGTGGTGGACCATTCTTGATACACAGGGGAATCTGTTGAGCGCCCATTCACCCTCTGAATGACAAACATAAACAATCCATGTCTCAAGTGTCTCAAAGTTTTAAGATCATTCTTTAACCTGTCTCCTCCCCTTCATCTACACTGATTAAAGTGGATTTAACAAGTGACATCAATAAGGGACCATACATGTCACCTGGATTCACCTGGTCAGTCTATGACATGGAAAGTGCAGGTGTTCTTAATGTTTTGTATACTCATTCTATTTTGTGTAGATATGTGACATGTAGAATAACCATTATTGGACCAGCATCATAAAACATAAGAATGAGAAAAAAAGACCAGGCAGTGTAATTATTGAAAAATGTAGTATTTCTTTACTTTTCCAAACCATATACTGTACATACGGTAGTTAGTGACTGTGTGCTGTGCATGCATAGTTATGTGTTTGAATTTTCTATTGAAAATATTTTAGGCGAGGTGCTGACTAGTAGAACATAGCTATAACTATTAATTTTCTGTTAAAATGATTTTAGTTGAGTGGTGAGAACATGTAGACAGGAGCCTGAGATCTATATACGAGGAAACATCAATGTTCTCATCATTCACACATTGCTTAACTAATAGATTGTCATTACTTCATTACTGGCAATCATCTCTGCTGGGCTTTCAGTAACTGAGGTCATTATAAACTGAACAAAAAATATAAATACAACATGTAAAGTGTTGGTCCCATGTTTCATGAGCTGAAATATAATATCCCAGAAATGTTCCATACGCACAAAAAGCTTATTTCTCTAAAATGCTGTGCACACATTTTTTACATATCTGTTAGTGTGCATTTCTCCTTTGCAAAGATAATCCATCCACCTGACAGATGTAGCATTCAAGAAGCTGATTTAACATCATGATCATAACACAGGTGCACATTGTGCTGGGGACAATAAAAGGCCACTCTAAAATGTGCAGTTTTGTCACACAACACAATGCCACAGATGTCCCAAGTTTTGAGGGAGCGTGCAATGGACATGCTAACTGCAGGAATGTCCACCAGAGCTGTTGCCAGAGAATTGAATGTTAACTTCTCTACCATAAGCCGTCTCCAACGTCGGTTAAGGGAGTGTGCAATGGACATGCTGACTGCAGGAATGTCCACCAGAGCTGTTGTCAGAGAATTGAATGTTCATTTCTCTACCATAAGTCGTCTCCAACGTTGTTTTACAGAATTTGGCAGTATGTCCAACCGGCCTCACAACCACAGACCACGTGTATGGCGTTGTGTGGGTGAGCGGTTTGCTGATGTCAACGTTGTGAACAGAGTGCCCCATGGTGGCAGTGGGGTTTTGGTATGAGCAGGCATAAACTACCGACAATGGACACAATTGCATTTTATTGATGGCAATTTGAATGCACAGAGATACCGTGATGAGATCCTAAGGCCCATTGTTGTGTCATTCATCCGCCGCCATCACTTCATGTTTCAGGATGACAATGCATGGCCCCATGTCGCAAGGATCTGTACAAAATTTCTGGAAGATGGATATGTCCCAGTTATTCCATGGCCTGCATACTCACCAGACATGTCACCCATTGAGCATGTTTGAGATGCTCTGGATCGACGTGTACAACAACGTGTTCCAGTTCCTGCCAATATCCAGCAACTTCGCACAGCCATTGAAAAGGAGTGGCACAACATGCCATAGACCACAATCAACAGCCTCTATGCGAAGGAGATGTGTCGCGCTGCATGAGGCAAATGGTGGTCACACCAGATACTGACAGGTTTTCTGATCCAACTTTTTTTAAAGGTATCTGTGACCAACAGATACATATCTGTATTCCCAGTCGTGAAATCCATAGATTAGGGCCTCATTTCCTCATATGAAGTGTAACTGTAACTGTAACTCAGTAAAATCTTTGAAATTATTTAATGTTGCGTTTATATTTTTGTTCAGTATAGTTCTAAAGACCAAAGTATGAGTGTGAGTATCACCATGTGGTAGAGTATAATAGCTTGGTCTATCAACGCTTTGTGTATTCATATTTCTGGAGACAATTAGATACACTGTAACTACTATTTGAAAATGATTTTAAATGTTGTAAGTACCTTATAGTTATGTATCTATAAGAGGCATATTGTAACATCATGGCAGAGCCTAAAGTTATTTATTCAGCACATGAAACTGCAGAAAATAATGACATTTTTGACACAATGGATTTACGACAGTGTGTGTTGGAAAGATTTTTGTGTGTGTACTGAATAGTAAACTAGTTCAGGATTTCATTGACTGAATGTCTGACATTGTGTTATCATTCCCAGTAATGTGTAAACCTGGGGTTTGCCACTGTTCCTCTGGGCTATAATCTCTTCTCTTTGTCTGGAGATCATGTAGTCGGCTCTATCTGCTCCACACAGAACAATGTTTAACTAAATGTTCCAACTGACAGCTCTTATCCACAGCTCTCCCCCTGGTTTGGAGTTAATAAGACATGAAGACAAGAGAGCTTGGTGTCTAACTGTTCAAGCATCACCCTAGCTGAACTTGCATGCCTGTGGAGAGTTGTAATATCTATGGCACTATGAGTTTCACAGAGAAAGATAGCTTATAACTGAATTGGGTCCAATAAATCACATTTTACTTCAGCACTGTCCAGTGATTTACTGTTTGTAATCAGAAGCTCTCTGCAAAATGGTTCTGATTAGATTATTGCTATAACATTGAAGTAAGGGTATGCATGCGTGCGTGTGTGCATGCCTACATGTGTGCTTGTGTGTGTGTGTCTGCATACGTGTGTGTGTCTATCATTTTAGTATGCACTTTTCTGATTGTACATGTACGTCAGGGCCCTTTTGCGAAAAAGATTTCTAACCTCAACCTAATACTCTTAAAATAGTTAATATACTACAATATGTCATTGAGTGTCACGATCGTTATGAGACGAATGAGTGGACCAAGGCGCAGCGTGGAAAAAAGACATCTTCTTTTAACGAACAAAAACAAACGTGAAACTAAAACGAACTAAGTGCACACATGCAACATAGAACATAGACAATTACCCACAAAAGCCTACTGCCTATGGCTGCCTTAAATATGGCTCCCAATCAGAGACAATGAATGACAGCTGTCTCTGATTGAGAACCATTCAGGCAACCATAGACATACCTAGACACCTACACTCAAACACAAACCCATCTACTCTACCTAAACCCCCTATACCATACAACCACCCAAGACGAGACATAAACACACAAACATCCCCCCTGTCACACCCTGACCTAACCAAACTATTACAGAAAACAAAGATAACAAAGGCCAGGGCGTGACATTGAGGGACATCAGTACATTTCTTGAGCCCAGGGACTTTAACAGCCAAGAAGAGGCAAAGTGTCATACTTGGCTTGGAGCATTAATGAGAATAAACACATTTAATTCAAATGTCTCCTTTAAATGCAATGCAAAACTACACATGACAAATGAATATTCACATCTTCAAATAATATTTTTGCAGGAATCTCCGCCGGGCTTCTCTGAGACGGTCATTGATGTACCAGTCATATCCTCAAGACATTTTTAAGATGCTCATAAAACAGAGAAATCATCAGACACCTAAATGGTTTGTTATCTCATATGTATATACTGTATTTTATACCATCTATTGCATCTTGCTTATGCCGCTCTGTCATTGCTCATCCATATATTTATATGTATATATTCTTATTCCATTCCTTTACTTAGATTTGTGTGTATTAGATAGTTGTTGTCGAATTGTTAGATTACATGTTAGATATTACTGCACTGTCGGAACTAGAAGCACAAGCATTTCGCTACACTCGCAATGACATCTGCTAACCATGTATATGTGGCCAATAAAATTGGATTTGATTTATCTCAGTCTTGAATATAGACAACCTTCCCTAAACATGGCTACTCTACCCACACATGAACACATGCACACACATTCTTACTGTAGGTCACAGGACAAAAGCCTCAAACAAGAGTTGAATACCAAACAGTGTTTCTCTATATTCTTTGTAGAAATTGAACATATGAATGTGATTTTGTAACTAATTATAATAAAAATATATATTTTTAATTGAACCTTTATTTAACTAGGCAAGTCAGTTAATAACATTTACAATGATGGCCTACACCGGCCAAATCTGGACGATGCTGGGCAAATTGTGCACCGCCCTATGGGACTCCCAATCATGGCCGGTTGTGATACAGCCTGGATTCGAGCCAGTGTGTCTGTAGTGACGCCTCTAGCACTGAGATGCAGTGCCTTAGACCGCTGCACCACTCGGGAGCCCCTAAACTGGTCATCAACGTAATTAGAGCAGTCTAATTCATTTAATTTGTAATGCGCATTTCTAATACCCAAGACGTTTAAACTGTGACCATTTTGAACTGTGTCTCTGTGCCAGGTCCTTACCTGTCCCATCATCCAGACTCAGAGGTCCAAAGTGACAGATTTCCCTGATCTGGCTGACCCAACTGTTCATCTCCTCCTCAGTCTTGGCCACCAGGTAGAAAATGCGAGACGACGTCTTGATAACGAAGAGGTGCTGGTTCTGGAACTCCCTCTTGACCAGGCGTTGCTCCGTCTGCATCTGAACCTCACACTCTCTCAGGTCGATGGTGCGGATGGGCTTCTTTGAGGTCGTGTTTCGGTAGTACTCCAACACATCTGGATTCCCACTCATACGTCCTCTTCGAAGAACAAACCATCGTTTCCTCCATGCCTAGGAGACAGGGAGCCAGACAGATCAACATACTGTACTGTTGCGTGTACTATTAGACTTAAGCAATAAGGCCTGGGGTGGTGTGGAATATGGCCAATATACCACGGCTAAGGGCTGTTCTTATGCACAACACAACGCGAAGCCCTTAGCCATGGTGTATTGGCCATATATCACAAACCCCCGAGGTGCCTTATTGCTATTAAAAACTGGTTACCAACGTAATTAGAGCAGTAAAAATAAATGGCATACCCTTGGCATACCACGGCTGTCAGCCAATCAGCATTTAGGGCTCAAACCACCCAGTTTATAATGTCTGATATACATCGGCTGTCAGCCAATCATCACTCAGGCCTCGAACCACCCAGTTTTTAAAAATATATATACACGGAATAAAAATATAAATGCAACATGCACCAATTTCAAAGATTTTACTAAATTACAGTTCATATAAGGAAATCAGTCATTTGAAAAAAATCATTAGGGCAAAATCTATGGTTTTCACATGACTGGGAGTACAGATATGTATCTGTTGGTCACAGAAACCTTTAAAAAAGGTAGTGGCGTGGATCAGAAAACCAGTCAGTATCTGGTGTGAACACCATTTGCCTCATGCAGCGTGACACATCTCCTTAGCTTAAAGTTGATCAGGCTGTTGATTGTGGCCTGTGGAATGTTGTCCCACTTCTCTTCAATGGCTGTGCGAAGTTGCTGGATATTGGCAGGAACTGGAACACTAGGTCGTACACGTCAATGCAGAGCATCCCAAACATGCTCAATGGGTGACATATCTAGTGAGTATGCAGGCCATGGAAGAACTGGGACATGCAATTAAAATGCAATTGTGTTCATTGTCTGTAGTTTATGTCTGCCCATAACATAACCCCACTGCCACCATCGGGCACTCTGTTCACAACGTTGACATCAGCAAACCGCTCTCCCACACAACGCCTTACACTCTGTCTGCCATCTGCCCGGTACAGTTGAAGCCAGGATTCATCCTTGTAGAGCACACTTCTCCAGCGTTTAAGTGGTCATCGAAGATTTAGCATTTGCCCACTGAAGTTGGTTACGACGCCAAACTGCAGTCAGGTCAAGACCCTGGTGAGGACGACGAGCACGCAGATGAGCTTCCCTGAGATGGTTTCTGAAAATTTGTGCAGAAATACTTTGGTTGTGCAAACCCACAATTTCATCAGCTGTCCGGGTGGCTGGTCTCAGACAATCCCGCAGGTGAAGAAATCGGATCTGGAGGTCCTGGGCTAGCGTGGTTACATATGTTCTGTGGTTGTGTGGCCGTTTGGACTTACTGCCATATTCTCCTAAAAACGAGGTTGGAGGCAGTGAAATTAACATTCTCTGGCAACATCTCCGGTGGACATTCCTGCAGTCAGCATGCCAATTGCACACATCTGTGGCACTGTGTTTGTGACAAAACTGCACATTTTAGAGTGGCCTTTTGTTGTCCCCACCACAAGGTGCACCTGTGTAATGATCATGCTGTTTAATCAGCTTCTTGATATGCCACATCTTTCAGGTGGAGAGATTATCTTGGCAAAGGAGAAATGTTTACTAACAGGGATGTAAACAAATTTGTGCACAATTAAGAGAAATAAGCTTTTTGTGCATATGGAACATTTCTGGGATCTTTAATTTCAGCTCATGAAACAGTTTACATGTTGTGTTTATATTTTTGTTCAGTGTATTACAATTATTCTGCTTGTATACTGTATGTAGACTAGTTGCCTTAGTTGGTTAGTAACCTTAGAGGTATTTGGTTGGTTATGATGTTTGATGCATTTTGATGTGAATTTAGTTTCAACCAAGGCCTCAGCAATAGAATGTCAGTATATCTATGTCTATTTTATAGGTTATCAACAGAACCGTCAGTGAACAATCTGAACATGGTACTGTAGCTCAATACAGAATTGCTTTTAATATTTTTATGTCCCCTGACTGTGACTAAAGATGATTTGTACAAATCAATGTCTTATATCCTCATGTAGTCTCCAGCGTTGTGACCTGTGTCAATCAGTTTTTCACATACAATTAAACGGAAAATGTATCACTGCTCTTCTAAACATGTTCACTGGGAAGTTTAGCTACAAAACCTTAAATTAACTATAGACAACACCCTTTTTCTTGCTTTTGGTACTGGAACTGACAACAAGAAGAGGAAGTTAATTCTATGTAAAAGAGAATGTCTGACACGAACAAAAAGCTATTTGTACTGCAGTGGGTCACTAACTTATTGGGAAAGATTAAAAAGGCAACCTCTTTTTCTGCTGAGATTCGTTTTTAATGCCAGTGTGGTTACTGATTGGTATATGGGCAGTTTTGTTTTCTTTAATGCTTTGTAATTTGATGCTTTGCTGGCTCTCTTAATTTTGATACTGAGTAAGTAGGCCTAACTGAAGTATTGTTAACGTTTTGGTCTTGATCGTGATGACCCCATGGTCACTCACATGGGCTGTAAGTCATAGGTTCATCTAAATTCTAATAGTCAAGTATTCATGACTGACCTCCATACTATGTCTGTTTCAAACTTCACCCATGTATTATTTAAAGCCATTTCCAATTCCAGCTTTTTAGCAGGAGTTGTATATTTTTATACAGTTGCCTCATAAATGCAGCATTCAGGTGATTCATGCATTATTCAATTAGTCAGAAGTCTGTTGGCATGGAACACTACATGACTTGAAATGAAATCAGCTGTTTTTGAGCTTTGAGAGTACATTTTGTGAAACAACCTATCATAAAGAAGACATGTGATTTGTTTTGAAGAGTCAGAGGTATTAGCCATACTGGCAACAACACTTTTTTGTAGTTGTCTGTGTTACACTGTTTTTCCTATCTCAGTTGACAAAGTAAGTGTGTGCTATAATCCACCAGCCACCAATTTGGGAGTACATTGTGTCACTTTGTGATGATCTTTCTAGAGAGTTATGAAAATACTCAGACTGTTTGTTCGTTTGTTTGAAACCAAAACTCTGGCTTGGTGTGCCCACACTCATATTCAAATCCACTATAAACAGTGGACGAGTTGTAAATCCTAATTTGCATCACACAGTGCTAGTATAGAGCAGAGAGACAGAGAGCAGGGAAGCTCATGTCCCTCGTCAGTGGTACATTTTCAGTAAGTCAAAGCACATTTAAAATACATAATGTGAGAATAATCAACCCGCTAACAGGAAATACACTCACGCTCTAGAAAGCTCTATAGAATCATGTATGAAAACACTTCCTTGTTGTGCGTGATAACAGTCTTATTGAGCGTGAGTTCAACTATGCTAGAAAATAAACTATGCCTACTCTATTGAGAATGATGTTTCAATTTTCTAAATCACAATATTTTTGTTTCCCAATGATATTCTTTATAACACTATTATAATGTTATATTGAAAATGTCAACACATTACTATTTTACCTTACAGCTACTTAACATTTTTTTAACCCTTTTTTAAAACAGCATGGGCCACTAGCAATGGTAGCTGTGACCTCCCTGTGTTGGAGAATTTAAACTGTCTTGTGACTTACAGTTGAAGTCGGAAGTTTACATACACTTAGGTTGGAGTCATTAAAACTTGTTTTTCAACCACTCCACAAATGTCTTGTTAAAACTTCTTATGGCTGCAATCCCGTTAATGGGATGATATGACAACAGCCAGTGAAAGTGCAGTGCGCCAAATTCAAACAACAGAAATCTCATAATTAAAATTCCTCAAACATACATGTATC
The DNA here is from genome assembly GCF_029448725.1 of Salvelinus fontinalis. Classification (NCBI taxonomy): domain Eukaryota; kingdom Metazoa; phylum Chordata; class Actinopteri; order Salmoniformes; family Salmonidae; genus Salvelinus; species Salvelinus fontinalis. Next base: position 29,200,744 of record NC_074666.1, read on the forward strand.
TTATACCATTTTAAAGGCAATCTTGTTGTTAATCCCACCAAAGTGTCCGATTTCAAATAGGCTTTACAGCGAAAGCACCACAAACGATTATGTTAGGTCACTGAAAAATCACAGAAAAACACAGCTATTTTTCCAGCCAAAGACAGGAGTCACAAAAAGCAGAAATAGAGATCAAATTAATCACTAACCTTTGATGATCTTCATCAGATGACACTCATAGGACTTCATGTTACACAATACATATATGTTTTGTTCGATTAAGTTCATATTTATATCCAAAAACCTCAGTTTACATTGGCGCCATATTCAGAAATGCCTCCAAAATATCCAGAGAAATTGCAGAGAGCCACGTCAAATAACATAAATACTCATCATAAACTTTGATGAAAGATACATGTTTTACATAGAATTAAAGATACACTTGTTCTTAATGCAACCGCTGTGTCAGATTTCTAAATTATTTTCGGCAAAAGCACAATATTCAATCATCTGAGAACAGCGTTCAGCCACAAAAGTAAGCCATACAGTTACCCGCCAAATTGTGCAGTCAACAAAACTTTAAAAAAGCATTAAAAATCTTCACTTACCTTTGCTGATCTTCGTCGGAATGCACTCCCAGGACTCCCACTTCCACAAGAAATGTTTGTTTTGTTCAGTAATGTCCATAATTTATGTCCAAGTAGCTACTTTTGTTAGCGCGTTTAGTGCACATATCCAAACGCTCGCGCAGGTCCAGGCGAACGTCGGACGAAAACTTCAAAAAGTTATATTACAGGTCGAATAAACTTGTCAAACTAAGTATAGAATCAATCTATAGGATGTTGTTATCATAAATATTCAATAACGTTCCAACCGGAGAATTCCTTTGTGTCTATAGAAGTAATGGAACGCAAGTCGATGTCATGTGGAATGTGCGTGACCAGGACCTGGCTCTCTGCCAGACCACTGACTCAAACAGCTCCCATCCGGCTCAACATCACAGTAGAAGCTTCATTCAACGTTCTACAGACTGTTGACATCTAGTGGAAGCCGTAGGAAGTGCAAACAGATCCATACCCTACAGTGTTTTCAATAGGCGATGAGTTGAAAATCGACCAACCTCAGATTTCTCACTTCCTGGTTGGACTTCTTCTCAGGTTTTTGCCTGCCATATGAGTTCTGTTATACTCACAGACATAATACAAACAAGAAACTTCAGAGTGTTTTCTATCCAATACTAATAATAATATGCATATATTAGCAACTCTGACTGAGGAGCAGACCGTTTACTCTGGGCACCTCTGTGCACCTTTCATCCAAGCTACTCAATACTGCCCCTTCAGCCATAAGAAGTTATTAACAAACTATAGTTTTGGCAAGTCGGTTAGGACATCTACTTTGTGCATGACACAAGTCATTTTTCCAACAATTGTTTACAGACAGATTATTTCACTTATAATTCACTGTATCACAATTCCAATGGGTCAGAAGTTTACATACACGGAGTTGACTGTTCCTTTAAACAGCTTGGAAAATTCCAGAAAATTATGTCATGGCTTTAGAAGCTTCTGATAGGCTAATTGATATAATTTGAGTCAATTGGAGGTGTACCTGTGGATGTATTTCAAGGCCTACCTTCAAATTCAGCGCTTGACATCATGGGGAAAATGAAATAAATCAGCCAAGACCTCAGAAGAAAAAATTGTAGATCTCCACATGTCTGGTTCATCCTTGGGAGCAATTTCCAAATGCCTGAAGGTACCACGTTCATTTATACAAACAATAGTACGCAAGTATAAACACCATAGAACAACGCAGCCGTCATACCGCTCAAGAAGGAGATGCGTTGTCTCGAAGAGATTAACATATTTTGATGCGAAAAGTGCAAATCAATCCCAGAACAACAACAAATTACCAAGTGAAGATGCTGGAGGAAACAGGTACAAAAGTATCTATATCCACAGTAAAACGAGTCCTACATCGACATAACGTGAAAGGCCGCTCAGCAAGGAAGAAGCCACTGCTCCAAAACCGCCATAAAAAAGCCAGACTACGGTTTGCAACTGGACATGGGGACGAAGATCGTACTTTTTGGAGAAATGTCCTCTGGTCTGATGAAACTGTTTGGCCATAATGACCATCGTTATGTTTGGAGGAAAAAGGGGGGGGACTTGCAAGCCAAAGAACACCATCCCAACCGTGAAGCACGGGGTTGACAGCATCATGTTGTGGGGGTGCTTTGCTGCAGGAGGCACTGGTGCACTTCACAAAATAGATGGCATCATGAGGAAGGAAAATTATGTGGATATATTGAAGCAACATATCAAGACATCAGTCAGGAAGTTAAAGCTTGGTCGTAAATGGGTCTTCCAAATGGACGATGACCCCAAGCATACTTCCAAAGTTGTGGCAAAATGGCTTAAGAACAACAAAGTCAAGGTATTGGAGTGGCCACCACAAAGCCCTGACCTCAATCCTATAGAAAATTTGTGGGCAGAACTGAAAAAGCGTGTGCGAGCAAGGAGGCCTACAAATCTGATTCAGTTACACCAGCTCTGTCAGGAGGAATGGGCCAAAATTCACCCAACTTTTGTGGGAAGCTTGTGGAAGGCTACCTGAAACGTTTGACCCAAGTTAAACAATTTAAAGGCACTGCTACCAAATACTAATTGAGTGTATGTAAACGTCTGACCCACTGGGAATGTGATGAAAGAAAGAAAAGCTGAAATAAATCATTCTCTCTACTATTATTCTGACATTTCACATTCTTAAAATAAAGTGGTGATCCTAACTGACCTAAGACAGAACATTTTTACTAGGATTAAATGTCAGGAATTGTGAAAAACTGAGTTTAAATGTATTTGGCTAACGTGTATGTAAACTTCCGACTTCAACTGTAAACTCTGATTGTCTGAGTCTGATCATCAGTGTTTCTAAGAGCTAGCTGCTCTGGGCCTTCACTTTGTGTGTGTAAGGAGCAGGGTTGGGGAGTAACGGATTACATGGAAAGGATTACAAAAAATGCTGTAACTGTATTCCGTTCCGTTACCAGCAAAAATATTGTCATGGGATTACAGATACTTTTGAAAAACTAGATGATTACTTCAAGGATTACTTTTAAATTCAGAAAGGATGTTTCTGTGTTATCTCAATTACATTCTAATCAACATTGAATGGTCCAGATACTCAACTAGTCTAAAGAAGGCTAGTTTTATTGCTTCTTTAATCAGGACAACAGTTTTCAACTGTGCTAACATAATTGCAAAAGTTTTTTTTAACGATCAATTAGCCTTTTAAAATTATAAACTTGGATTAGCTAACACATCTTGCTATTGGAACACAGGAGTGATGGTTGCTGATAATGTGCCTCTGTACGCCTATGTAGATATTCCATTAAAAACCAACTGTTTCCAGCTACAATAGTCATTTACAACATTAACAATGTCTACCCTGTATTTCTGATCAATTTGATGTTATTTTAATGGACAAAAAGTGTGCTTTTCTTTCAAAAACAAGGGCATTTCTAAGTGACCCCAAACTTTTGAACAGCAGTGTATGTATCCATTGATTCTTGAAGAATTTTACTTATAAATGCCTCATGAGCTTAGTTCAACTGTCACGCTCCATGATAACCCAAAATATAAGTTTGTTTTTCTCCAATGTTTGGAAACATTGCAAATGTAAACAAACACTGCTTAGCCTCATAACAGGGTTAAAACAATCATTTTGATATCATGAATCCTTGCATCCATAGCTCTGTCTATCAATCTGAGAGTGGTTACATTTCTCCAGCCCCATCCCTCAGCTTTTTACCAAAACAAAGGTGTGCGGCCATTTTGTCATTGTTTCATCTGTGAATTTGTCCTTTAAACAGATGCATATTATCTGTTATCAAGATATCAAAGTGTCACCAACAAAATGGTAAACAATAGGCCTATAGCAAATGCAGCATATGGCATTCATTTTTAACATGCAAATAGCACAGTAGTACTCAAAGCATGCCATTCCATGAGGTCAGCAGTTAGGGTTAGGGTTTCAACTCGAATCAATGAGCCCAATAAGTTTTCCATGACAACAAAATCATAAACAACAGAGTAGGGCTGGCTAATAAGTCTTTAGTTTTGGGGTTATGCTCAGGTAAAACAATTTGGCTAATCTATTCTTCCATATTTCCAAGTACTTTTTTTGAAATCAAGGGGTATAACATTTATTGGAACGACTGGAATTCTGATAGACTTTAGTTTTTAAATGTAAAGATATAATTTAATTGTATTATTATATGTAGTAGAAAGCGATGGGTTAGAAGAAGCCTACATAACCAACCCATAAAGTAAAATGTAACATCCACATATGGACAGCTATGTAAACTTTAACATAGATTTATCCTGCAATATATGTGGTTCAATTGGTAACATACATTTTTGTATTCTTCTAATGCCTCTTAAGGGGAAACTAATCTAAAAGTAACTGAATGTAATCAGATTACGTTGCTGAGTTTGGGTAATCCAAAAGTTACATTACTGATTTTGGATAGGTAACTGGTAACTGTAACGGATTACATTTAGAAAGTAACCTACCCAACCCTGGTAAGGAGTGATGTCCAACGCATGCCCACACACATTGCTATTGCGTATGGCTAGTCTGGTTCTTGCAATGGAAAACCATGTCCTTCCTGTTTGTCTGTGTCCTCCACAAAGCCCTTGAACTATTTCCCACCAAATAGTGTCTCTTAAGTGGCTCTCCCTCCAGTGAATTACCACTGCCCCCCTTTCTCTGTGCTAGTTTTCAGAAAACCCTCCTCCTCTCTCCTCTGGAGAGAGGAAGTGCAAACAGCCATCATAAAGCCCGGTCATTTCTGCCTGTCGGGTCATTTTGTATTGCTTGGCAGTGACAGTACTTCCCATGTTTTGCATTACATCCCCAATTTTCACAGAATGGGAGACCAACCGTCTCAACACACATCCCAGAATGAGTAGCCTCCCCCTTTCCTCCCTACACAACAACACTCTCACATGACCCCTACAGAAACACTGCAGATTTCCATGCAAGGCACTTGTCCCATTTCACTTCTGGTCAAACACGCTCATCCAGACATGTTAGCATTAGAGTATACTGCACTTGAATTATTAATAAGAGGCAACCCCCAATTATGAAATTCTTAACAAAGGTCAAAATGGTAAACATAATGGTTTACAAGCCGTTTGTATGTTTAAAATTAATTTGCATTTGCTGAAGGGCATCAACATTTTATTTTCACAGTGCATTGATGATGCACATCAGCATGACCAGCATGTCATACAGTATGTCATTAATGGCCACTACTATAGAAATGAGGAGGAAGACACAGGTGAGGTTGCATGAAAACACTGTTTACAAAAAGGCATGTAATGGTCATGATTCTACATGCCTCTGCAAGCTTCATTTGGGAAAATAAACCAACAGTATCTTGTGTACTAACGGCATTGCAGTACAGTTGTGTTGATGGCTGAGAATCCCACACACACACACAAACACACACACACACACTCTGCAGCAGGAACTAGTACTACTACTGCTTGGGTAAAATGTATCACAATAGCACAGATCCAGCCACCTGCACAGCCTGATCCTCTACTCACATATCTCTTTAGTTTCTTCTCAGGGGGAGATTTGATGAGCCAGCCGGTGCAGACCACATCCCCTGCACTCATCTTGACTGCAGAGGGAATCCGGCGTGTTTTCTAGATATAATTGTCTTCAAGCACTGCTGGCTGCTGCTGCTGTGAAACTGAGAGCAGCACCACGCGAATCCTGCGTTCTTGTATACAGCCTACAGCCATACCAAAAAGAGGAAGTCAAGCCATTGATCACACTGACAGACAAGGGGAGAGGGAGAGAGAGAGAAAGGCAGAGAGAGAGAGAAAGGCAGAGAGAGAGAGAGAGAGAGAGAGAGAGAGAGAGAGAGAGAGAGAGAGAGAGAGAGAGAGAGAGAGAGAGAGAGAGAGAGAGAGAGAGAGAGAGAGAGAGAGAGAGAGAGAGAGAGAGAGAGAGAGAGAGAGAGAGAGAGAGAGAGAGAGAGAGAGAGAGAGAGAGAGAGGAAAAGAAAGAGAGAGGGGAAGAGAGAGGAAGGGAGAAAGGGGGTGGTGTCTGTATGCTTGAGTCTGTAGATGTGTGTGGGTCTGACATAGTGAGTGAGAGAGAGAGAGAGAGAGATAGAGAGAGAGAGAGAGAGCAAGAGCAAGAGAGAGCAAGAGAGATCAAGATAGAGAGAGAGAGGAACATGCATGTGAATTTGTAAATGTATGTGCACCTCATTAAAACCTAGAGCCAGCTGTCACATAAACCATCCCAATGTTCTCTGTCTTAGTCAGAATAACGGTATGCACCAAAAGAGCAACCTTGTGCAAGTTAAATACACTAATAGAGAAAACACATAACACACTTTGGGGATGCATTTAAATTCTACAAAAACCTATATATAGTGGCTTTGAAACCTAAAACGCTTTGTACAGTAGGCTAGTTGTAGGGGGAAATTAAGAAACTGAGCATAAATGTATTGATTAAAGTTAATTTAGCAGAGATATCTTGCTATAATTTAGAATCCCCCACCAAAAAGGTTCTGTTGGTCTAAGGCCATGTGATTTATGGCTCAAGAATATTGTTTTGAAAATATATAAATGAAACGTCTAGCTTGTCTAGCTACGGCTGGTGAACGAGACAGTTTTAAATGCTTGTCCCTGATCGCCATCTTGTGGTAGATATGCAGCAGGCCTCCTTTCAACAAATGAAATACACCCCTTGATTTGGAAGAATATGGTTTATAAACTGTAATGAGGTTTTACAATAACAACCCAAGAAAGAAAGAAAAGCAGGTCCTTTTACTTAATTGTTTATGTTTTTGTTACCATAGGATTGCTTACTTATAAACAAATAAATGTTTTGTCATACCCGTCAGCATTCAGGGCTCGAACCACCAAGTTTATACATTACATTATAAACTGGGTGGTTCGAGCCCTGAATGCAGATTGGCTGACAGCCGTGGTATATCAGACCTTGTACTAAGGGTATGACTAAACATGTATTTTTACTGCTCTAATTACGTTGATAACGAGATTATAATGGCAATAAGTCACCTCTGGGGTTTGTGGTATATGGCCAATGTACCATGGCTAAGGGCTGTATCAAGGCACTCTGGGTTGCATCGTGCTTAAAGAACAGCCCTTAGCCGTGGTATATTGGCCATATACCCCCCTCATGCCTTATTGCTGAAATGAAACAGGGCAACCAATATTATTTCGAACGTTCTCGTGGCGTACATGGTGTTATCGCGGTATTTCAATGCTATATACTCGCGAGATATTATGAAGGGGGCGTATGCTCACAATGTACAGTCTATCTAATGACTTAGCAAGCCTTTTTGCCATGTATAACTTACACAGTCTGGTCTAAAATAACTCATGATAAAAACCGAGTCCACAGAATGTCAGATGAAGAGATTCCTTCAACTTCCAGAGAGCCTGTACCCGAAGAAGAAGAGGTGAGTATTTAAAAGCAGACATCTTCTTTTCCAGAAATATGAGATACACTGTACTGTTAGGTTGCTAGAAGTTTGCAGTTTTGTTCAATTGGGGGGGAACATGGCGGGAAGGAGGCTTGCACATCTGCATAGCTCTCTTACAGATGTTAGCTAGCTACCAGGTCAGACGCTGGGCTGGCCAGCAAACATAACAATGGGTTTCGTCGTGCAATTCATAGACATTTAGTCAATATTCCCGTAGACTTCTATAAATGCTGCCAATTTGTAACCAGTGTGACAAGCTTCGTAGTCCCAGACCGAGCCTCTGACTGTACAGTAGTAGCTTGTTGTGTGTCTCACTCAGCCCAGGCAGCACAACACACGCAGCACGAGCAGCCTCAAGCAAATCAGCTGTCAATTTCAACACTGGCTGTTGTGCTTTGGGGACTGTCGAGGTGGCTATAGCTAGCTAAAGTAGCTATGTAATATGTTTTATGAAGAGTAGCCTAACATTGAAGGTGAAGCTAAATGCTTGAACTTCAGAAGGCGTAACTTTTTGCACATTTTATAATACATTTTGAGCACTCAATATGTGAACGTGCACAAAATTGATTGCACAAGCGTCACATGAAGCCAACTTGCAACCAAAGCCATAATCATTCAATATGTAGAATAATGTTGCATTAATTCAGAGGAAATTATATACAATACACAACAAATTCCCTTAATAAGGATCACTGAAATAGCCAAATGAAATTGTTTTAAATTGCACATTACATTGAATGTTACCAAATCATAAATATGTACAGTACGTTGAGAATGTAATAAAGTAATCTACTGTGTTTCAGCTGAAGCCACCTCTGAAGGCTGTGCCCAAGGCGGAGGGAGAGTTGGATCCAGAGTATGAGGAGAAAAGGGTGAGACGAATTGCTTTCTCACAAACATTCTCTATAGATATCTAAATACGATTAATTTGAGATTTTAAGATGCATTTGCAAGACATATTACTCTAGGGATTATCATGTCACACAGAGTAGTGACATCTTGGTTGAATTCTGTGCCAGATATTTGATATGTTTATTTTTCATCATTTATTTTCCTCCAACTTTTGCAATGGGCTCCCCACTGTGGTAAATGTTTGGAATTGCAGTGTATAGAGAAAGTGAATGGCAAAATGACAGTTCAGCATAACATTGATCTCATATCCTTACTAATAAAACATAACCTGTTGGTTTAACTTTTTATTTTCTCCCTGTCTTTTAATCATAGAAAACAGATAGAGCGAACCGGTTTGAGTTTCTGCTCAAGCAAACAGAACTCTTTGCCCACTTCATCCAGCCTGCATCTCAGAAGTCTCCTACTTCACCCCTGAAAGTGAAACCTGGACGACCTCGCGTTAAACAGGATGAGAAACAAAATCTCCTCTCTGTTGGAGAGTATGTGACTGCTGACTTGTTTTAAGAGTACTGACATTATTTGTATGTTTTTGAATCGACAGGTCTGTTATTTTAAATAAACAAGCTATTTTGGGCAATAAACCATGAATAATAAACAATACAATCTGTTTACCATTGTACCAATACCAGATATCATTATTTTTACAAACTATTTGTCTGCCATTTGTGTTTTTACAGTAACCGCCACCGACGCACGGAACAAGAAGAAGATGAGGAGTTGTTATCTGAGAGCAGGAAGGCAGCTAACGTCTTGGTTCGCTTTGAAGAGTCCCCATCCTGTATGATGTTTTCATATAGCTTTAAATGCTCATTTGAATGCTCTCTGTGTAAATGAACAGTAGCAGGTGTAACTCAGTGTTGTATTCTATCAGGTGTATACCTTTAATCGTAATTAGCTCCCATTTGAGAATAGCTGACGATTGATACGAATATCATTTCCTTTTTTTTCATTAACTTTTTACCGCAGTGGGCTAAATCAAGGTCTTACAGAGTGATTCTTGGTAGTCTTAAACAAATCTTCTGTGATACAAAAATATACACCTCACACACATTGAAGGTTATGGGTACCATGTCAGATATAGAGTTGAAATGTATTCCATTTTGAATTTGCATCCCAATATTACACTTTATATACATCACAGAAGACTGAAATATAACAAAACTGTTTGACATAGAAACACCAGATCTTCATTGTATTTTTAGAGGGCGCTTTTGGTCATTGACTGCAGGAAAGGGCTACTGACATAACCTATTTTATTTTCCAGATGTGAAAAATGGAGAGCTGAGAGATTATCAAGTCAGAGGTCTCAACTGGATGATCTCCCTTTATGAAAATGGCATTAATGGAATTCTGGCTGACGAAATGGTAACGACTGTACCGTAAACATGTAATTAACAATAGTTTATGTTTAAGTGCCAGAGCCTTATATTGAGATAAATATGTATATTATATCTATATCCAAATGTAAGTAAGTGCCACTAGTTGTGAGTCAAGCTGTGTATGACAGGTTGTTTATTTAAGCAATAAGGCCCGAGGAGGTGTGATATTTGGCCAATATACTACGACTAAGGGAGATGCAACGCTGAGTGCTGGATACTGCCCTTAGCTGTGGTATATTGACCATATATCACAAACCCCTGAGGTGCCTTATTGCTATTTTAAACTGGTTACCAATGTAATTAGAAGAGTAAAAATAAATGTTTTGTCATACCTGTGATATATGGTCTGATATACCTCAGCTGTCAGCCAATCAGCATTCAGCGCTCGAACCACCCACTTTTTAATTAAGCAATAACGCACGATGGGGTGTGGCATATGGCCAATATACCATGGCTAAGGGCTGTTCTTAAGCACGACGCAACGAGGAGTGCCTGGATACAACCCTTAGCCGTGGTATATTGGCCAAATACCACTAATCCCTGAGGTGCCTTCTTGCTATTATAAACTGGTTACCAACGTATTTAGAGCAGTAAAAATAAATGTTTTGTCATACCCGTGGTATACGATCTGATATAACACGGCTGTCAGCCAATCAGCATTCAGGGCTCGAACGACCTACTTTATAATTGTGTGTTGACAACAGGGCTTGGGGAAGACCCTCCAAACCATTGCGTTGCTGGGATACCTGAAGCACTACAGGAACATTCCAGGCCCCCACATGGTTCTGGTTCCCAAATCAACGCTACACAACTGGATGAATGAGTTCAAACGCTGGGTACCAACCCTGAAGGCTGTCTGTCTTATTGGGGACAAGGATGCAAGAGTATGTCCTGTTTTTTCTCTTGATTGACACTGATTGAAAATGTGCCCTTTTATAAAGCATTATCAAGTGGGTAGCTAACCAAGACCACAGATGACTCCTTTGACAAACGTTCTCCTTATTGGCCAGGCGGCGTTCATCCGCGATGTCATGATGCCAGGGGAATGGGATGTTTGTGTCACATCCTATGAGATGGTCATCAGAGAAAAATCGGTCTTCAAGAAGTTCAACTGGAGATACCTTGTCATCGACGAAGCTCACAGGATAAAAAATGAGAAGTCCAAGGTATGAACTCGAATTAAAATTATTGTGGTCTGAACCAAGCTTTTCTTTCTACTTTTCAATTATTTAAACCCTGGCAAATATATATTTTTTGAATGATATTTATGTAATCTTAACATCTATCCGGTGTTGTCAGCTCTCAGAGATTGTCCGTGAGTTCAAAACCACCAACCGTCTCCTCCTGACTGGAACACCTCTGCAGAACAATCTCCATGAGCTGTGGTCACTCCTCAACTTCCTGCTACCTGATGTCTTCAACTCTGCCAATGTGAGTGTTACCTCTGTCTGTTCTCTCCATTTATTTCTCTAGTAGTGATATTCCTCTCCTTTAGATGAATGTGACTGGAATACTAAATGGAGGAAGAAAATAAAATCATATCGCTCCAGGCAAAATGAACTGCATTATTTTGTTGTTTTGTATCAAAGGACCCTCCAGCAGTAACTTAATGTTTTTTGTTGTTCTATTTTATACCACCTAGTTTCAATGAGCATCAGTCAATCACGGAAGTCCTCAGCCCCACCTGACATGCTTCTTGTCTTTCCATGATGTGTCAGAGAGGGAAAGGTAGCCCCGAGCACAGGCCTCCCCCTCAGGCACTGCTCTGTTCTGTTGTCAGTTCCTCCAAGTTTGTCTGGGATCCCTCACCCCCACAAGCTGTAGCTTATCATATGTATCCTGTCCTTTCTCTAACACATTCCCCTCTGCAAATGAAGCCAAAGCAGAATCATCTTTACTCTCTTTTTTCCCGCAAAATTATTTTTTGCACTTTCATGGAAAATCTTTACTCGTTGAAAACAAAAGGAAAATGTTCCTTATATTCTCAGGACTTTGATTCTTGGTTTGACACCAACAACTGTCTGGGGGACCAGAAGCTGGTGGAGCGTCTGCATGCGGTAAGCTGTGTCTCACATTTCCATTACTCTCAGAGATTACTGCAGAATTCTCCTTATCTATTATTCTGATGCGTTAATAGATGGATACATTTTTTTATTTAGTTAGAAAAGCATTTGCCTTGTTAATGTGCTGTTTGTTATAGAGCCCGACCGATTATATCGGTTCACTGATATTATCATCCGATATTGGCCTTTTAAACGCTATATTGCTATCTGCTGATAATTTCACTGATAACCGATATTCAATAAATAGGATGAAGAAAGGGAATGTCATGCTGATCTGAACACTTCTCATGATGTCATTATTGTCACAATGTAAGACATCAAAATTTGAAGCATATTTCTTGGCCAATTGCTCTTTTGGATGGCAATTTATGAGAAATCAGTGTGGGGAAATGACATTTTTCTGCTGTAAAACAGTATATCGGCAGATAAATCGGTATCGGTAAGTTTTAACCCCCAAATTTTTTTTATCGATATTGGACCCAAATAAACATATATGTCAGGCTCTTGTAGGTGCTTAGGCCTTTCCTTCTTGTGTAATAGGCTGTTTGTTAAGGTGCTGATTTTTTTTCCTTCTTGTGTATAACGTGCTGTTTGTTCAGGTGCTGAGGCCTTTCCTTCTTGTGTATAACGTGCTGTTTGTTCAGGTGCTGAGGCCTTTCCTTCTGCGTCGGATAAAAGCTGAAGTGGAGAAAAACCTGCCTCCCAAAAAAGAGGTGAAGATTTACCTCGGACTAAGTAAGATGCAGCGAGAATGGTATGTTTTTGGTTCAAATACTTTGTTCTTCCCAGTGTTGCCCATAGCTTGTGTTGGTTCAACATTTCTACTAATTAAATTCTTTCCAAAATAATTTCTAATTAAAAAATGTTTTGTTGTTCTATTTTTGTTAGGTACACACGAATTCTGATGAAAGACATTGACATCCTCAATTCTTCTGGAAAAACGGACAAGATGCGTCTGTTGAATATCTTGATGCAACTGCGGAAGTGTTGCAACCACCCATACCTGTTTGACGGGGCCGAGCCCGGGCCCCCCTACACTACCGACAGTCACTTGGTCACCAACAGTGGCAAGATGGTGGCCCTGGATAAACTGCTGCCCAAAGTCCAGGAACAAGGTGATATACCCATCATTCAATGATTTTACTGTAGTTTATCCCATTGAAAAAGAAGGGGGTTTAAACAAAGAATACGTTCTTCATGTATATTTGATGTGTTTATCTCAAAGAGCTTTGATCTGCTTTTGTCACTGTACATTTGCAGTTGTAACAGACTATGCAATAGGTTGTCTATGCAATATCTGATATATGGAAGTACATAATGGTCTTTAAAAGGCAAGGACAACCTCAGAGGACGCAGGCTCAAAAGATTGCGTACTGTTGAAGGATATCAGGATTCACATGTAGAATTTATCATTTTCTTGCAAAGTTTTCTTGATGAGAAAAGTTCATTTGACTCTCAAATCAGCCATGCTCATTTAGAATGACATGAATCAAACCTTTCTGCCATGCAAGAAACCCTATGAATAATTTTCTCTCTTTGGAGATTGCATTTGAGCTATGTGACCTGATAGTGTATGTATGCTGTTTTGCTCTCTAATGGAATGACTATGTTTTGTCTCATTGGTTGCCAGGGTCTAGAGTCCTCATCTTCAGCCAGATGACCAGGGTCCTTGACATCCTTGAGGACTACTGCATGTGGAGAGGTTATGACTACTGCCGTCTAGATGGAAACACTCCACACAAAGCCAGACAGGTACGAAGCATTGACCACAACACAGGCACCCATGGAAACCATAAGGAGCTATAGTGGAACAGTTCAATCAAATCAACCATGGACTTTAGTTTAAGCCACTACTTTGTCTACCGTGCTCGTACTGACCCTGCTTGTAAAATGTAAAAATGTTTGCTCTAATGTG